>NC_072431.2:103820000-103997500 GCF_028878055.3 Symphalangus syndactylus
TCATTATTTCTGACACTTTCTCAGCATTACAAGGAGTACTCTAGGGGAAAAACTAGTGTACAGTGTTACAGAAATAGATTGATATAACCACATAGAAACCAGTTACTTTATGGAGCCATTGTAACCAATACAATATTCCCTTAATGACATTAAACAGTCACATAGATTCCAAATTCAGTGTAGGACTCCTATCTAAAAACCTCAGTTATCTACAAATTAAGTTGCCAAGAGGGAAATTTATTTTTTTTCAGCATACAATAGTTTACAAGAAATATATTCCTGAATGACAATAATTTTTTTAGCATTTAAGTTTATTATTATTTAGGGGACATTAAAACAAGACAATGGTCAACAGCAATCACTTTATGGCACTTGTGGGGCATTAGAAATCAGTATGTTGAGAAGCCTCCGGTTAAGAGGACTTGGAGTGGTTACTGTACAGTAGATATTAGTGTCACATAAATTGCAATAACATGATTTATTATACAGAAGAGGTGTTAAAGTTGTCTCTGGCCATGAGCTATTTAAGAGAGAGGCTCTTGTACAATGTTTTTGAGCACAGCAAGTGAATTATGGAATCTTGTAAGAGTTCCTTCTTACCTGTAAGTCACTGCTTTTAGCAGTGGTGATCTCAAAACCCCTGAGCAATAGTAGGCACAGGATTTCAACCTTTAGCTACATCACTTGTTCCTTGGCTCTCTCATTTGCGATGAGCATGTTAGAGGCCAGAGGCTACAATGTGGGGAAAGGATTTGTCTACTTCAAGAATTCTGCAGTTGAGGTGGTATGATTGGGAGAAGCATGGTGACTTCCTGCTAGGGCAGGACTCTCATGGAACTCTTCAGTTGCTGAACTGACTGCCACATACTTTACCACAGCAGCTCTAAGAGGCCATCTGATACACCTGGGGACTACCTGATATCACCAACGGGTCCCTGGATCACTGAATTCAACTAGTAGTCACCACTTCTGAAAAGAGTTATCAATTCAAAAGGAATCTTTGTGTTTGCATATTTAAAGCCAAGATAATTATTGGTAGTGTCTGCATAACAAATGTAATTTCAATTAGACTGTTTTTCTAAATTAAAAACTATTGCTTGTGTGTAATGAGTATTCCTATTTTTTTAAGTGCATTTTAAATGTTTTTATTCTAAGAACATTAAGAGCATTGAACAAAAGATTGTCCAATTACTGTATAATGGTAACAAATATGCCGAGTCTTTCATTTCTGTGGGAACAAGTGGGGGCCAGTGGAGCAGGGCTGTGAAGGCTGATTGTTGCAGAGATCTTCAACACCAGACTAGAGGGGACGACATTTACAGTTGTACAGTTATAGAAGAGTAGTTTTTTTTTTTATTTAATTTTCAAGGAAAGTTGCAAGAGGTTATCCAAACACTTCTCGTGGCTTAATATCCGTAACATTTGCTAATGCTGTATTTCTTGTGTTGAAATATAATAGCATAATGTTGAGACTTCTTCCCATATTTAGGCTACTGAATAAAATTAAAAACATAATATGACCTTCTGATAGCATATAAAAAGATTGATTGTGCAAGAAAAACATTTGCCATGGTACACAGGATCATTTTACCATTCTCAGGCAGATTTGAGAATTATGCAATTGAATGGAAAAATCAAACCAGAGATCCTTCCTTCCTTCCTTCCTGTGCAAACTGGTTTCCATGGCTTTCATAGTCTGGCAGTTGGGGCTGTCGTTGTTGTTGATTACAAGACATTTGCTTTTCTTGTTGGTTTTTGCCGGCATCGTGTCTGAAACAGCTTAGGAAAAGCTAATGTTCATATGTGTTCTCCCCATCTGACATCGTATCACCACTCTCAAGTCTCTCCATAGTGTTGCTTCTTTGTATCTGGAGAGGAGCAATTTTTAAAAAATCACTTGCTAAAATGGATCTTGGATGTTCGTTTCCTAGTTTCTAAAAGCAGGTTGGCTATTTTGTCCTTGAGCCTTAAGAAATGTTGCTGATTGGCTGTTTGTTATTTTTAAATAATATATGGCATGTATCCAAGTAAGCATTCCAATGACCTCGACAATAAAATGTGATTCTTGGCTGCAAGGTCTGTTGGGGGATGGCAGGCTGCCAGCCACTCATACATCATTTACAGGTGGCTGTTTCTGACAGGCCAGTGTTAGTTATTGTAAATGAGTGACAGTCCCTATAACTCACCTATAAGCCCCACTCCACTGGCCCAAAGCATCCAAGATCCCTGCCCTCTTTAGCACACGTGCTTGTCTATCTTGAAGACCCCCACATCCAGATCCTCACATGCACGCTGCTGCCTGCACAGGCTCATCAGTACATGGAGCTACCTTGTATGTGATTGACGATAATTAGGTTTCAACTGCCTTCTGATGCAGAAATACACACCATTACTGCATGGCCAATTCAGCTCCTGCAATCTTGCCTCTGAAAGGGTATTGATTCACTCTTTCACATTTTTAAAAGGTCATGGCAAACATTCGATCTGAACTGTGCTAAGTGAAAATAGTTTGTAGAAATAATATGGTTGCTTCTTAGTACCATTGTAATTGAAAACCACAATGACTTGTTTTTTTAGTATACTTTAATTACATATGTCACTTTGCTCCATCTTACCCTGATGAAGTGTTTGTAAAGTTATAGCCAGGCGACCCTTTCTGTTAATGCTTTCTGACTTTTTGGCCAAGAAGACTTTTTTGTTTTCCTACTGTGTAAGGTGAAGCCTAACCAAACACTTGGGTCACACTGCCTTATTAATTTATGAATTGAAAAGAGAAGACATAAACCTTTTCCTGGGATCTGTCATCTGCCTGCCTGTTTTAATAAGATTAGAATATATTGGCTCTGGTGAACAGGATGCTAAGTTTGCTTACTTTCTGAAAAATTGTATTGTAAACAGCCCCTTCTGGGTTGGCTGAAAAATATTATCCTCGATCGTTATCAGAACATAATAAAATGAGTTTGTTGTGCGAGCACATAGCTTCTGTAGTGTAACCACCCTAGCAAGTGGCAGGAACCTATGAATGATATAGCATAAATTGCCAGAATATTCAGACCGCAGTTTGAGGCTTTTTCCTACATCTTCAGCGTTTCTGAGGTGAAGGAGTTTTAAAGTGCTTGAATTGCATGTTTTGGGAAAGTGGATGATCAGATTTTATGCTCTGATCCACCTCGTGTCTCTCTCCCTCGTATCTCTCTCCCAGTTAGAGGGGGTGAAGTATCAGCTGTTTCTAGTCTCAGAAATGAGCCAGTCATTGTACTTGCAAACTAAGGGGCATATTCTCATTGAGAGCATGGGGATTTACGCACATAATTACCATTAATGCTAATGGCATTTATGTCTGTACAGCCCCACACATCAAGATGAGAATATATTTCCACGTCTTCACGCTGTGAAAGTCTATTTAATATCATTCATTTTACAACTTATTTTTAAAGATGATGTCCATATTCTGTCATGGCATACATATGCCTAGTTAAAAGTAAATGTGGGAAATACTGGGAAGAGATGTGATAGCTAAACTTGTTCATGTAGATGAAATATTGCTGAACTCAGATCCATTCATACTCTTTAAACACAACGCTCTATTCGGCTTTGAAACTGCTGGCACACTTTTCATACTGCTATAAATTTGTCAGCCTAATGGGACATTTTGTAGATGTTTTCCTTTTTAAGTGCTTTAACAGGAGTAGGTATTCCATTGATCCAAAAATCCAGCTCAGCGTTTCATTTCTTAGAGATGAGAATCATACATTTAATGTCTTATCAGAAATTAAGTGGTGGATGGTACCCTTCATCTCTTCAAGGAAAGAAAATTTGCTCCCCACCGAACTCTGTTCTCATCTGGCCTCTGGGAACATCTCGAGAGTGGGGGCACGGTTTGCAGTTGGAAACATCAGTGGTCATCAGAATCTGAGGCTGTTCCCTCTCTTCATTGATTATGTAGTTGTCTTTATGCATCAGGCCCAATAGCCTATTGAAAGGTGTCTTCATGTCTATGCTGGCCAAGCAAATTCGGATCAGGTCTTGATTTATCTTTCCAAGGACTTTGGCCATTAAAAGAAAATAATGGATCTATCCCGACTGTCCAGTCTCTGAAGCCCTGATCTTTTGAGCAAAACAGAAGCAAAGGGGCTATGCATTTATTTATTTTATTTTTTTGAGATGGAGTTTTGCTCTTGTTACCCAGGCTGGAGTGCAATGGCACAATCTTGGCTCACTGCAACCTCTGCCTCCCAGGTTCAAGCGATTCTCCTGTCTCAGCCTCCCGAGTAGCTGGGATTACAGGCATGCACCACCACGCCCAGCTAATTTTGTATTTTTAGTAGAGATGGGGTTTCTCCATGTTGGTCAGGCTGGTCTCGAACTCCCGATCTCAGGTGATCCGCCCACCTTGGCCTCCCAAAGTGCTGGGATTACAGGTGTGAGCCACCGCACCTGGCTGGGGGGTTCTGCATTTAAAGCACAGACATAAGAAGGGGACAGGAGTGCTGAGGTCTTTCCTGAGGTCACCCTTCAGGTCTCCTCCATAGGTATACACAGCCTCCTCTTGGGGAAAGAGAAGAGCTTTACAACATCTCTGAAGGCTAAATGAACTGAAGATGCCCAATAGTGCCCAGCTGGGTGACCTCAGGGAGGCCACTGGACCTCTCTGAGCCTGTTTTCTCACTGATAAAATTGAGCAGAGTGAATACTGAGTGTTTTACTTGATTAAAACTTTATAACCAGTGCCATGTTGTGTTTGGCTTTTATAAGTATTGGGATTACAGTGAATTATAATGAATGACCAGAAGGAAATACTGGTTTGCAAGGTTTCCAAGGGTTTAAGCAGGTGGGGAGGAGAGACTGCTTTAACCCAACACATTTGTAGTGCAGATAAGATATAGTCTCACAGCCTAATTCCCATGCCCACCCCTCATCCTGATACATGATTACATTGCATTCAACTTGGTGACTTGTCTATTAGCAGCTTGGCTGCAGAAGCTGCTGTCAGTGGTGTTGACATTAAATTCCATGGGGCAGAAGGCAGTGGGCCCTTTGGGATGGAAACTGTCCCAACTGTACCATCTTTCCTGGCATGACCAAACTGGCAGGCAGGGATTGCTTTACCTTTCTTGCCCAATCACCAACATTCTCTGGGCTTTTTCCTCTTAAGCTCACCATTTTCAAAATCGTGTTGATCACATAATTCTTTTTAGCCCAAAGGCATTGCCCTCCAGATTTCCCTGATTCTAGTAATACGTTGTTTTTACCCAGTGCCCTAGATGCTTGTTTTGTAAGTTCATGCCTCCACATATAGTACAGGTGTTTTGTAAAAGACCGTTACTTCATTTTAATAATGTGAGTTATCTTATTCTCATTTTTAGAAGTAGGGCTACTCTACCATTAATTCAACAATAACATGCATCCGCATTGGGCAAAGACTTGGGGATAGAGTTGAATGAAACACTTCCCATGACTTCTAGGTCTAAAGTAGTTAACACTCGTATAATTAACAATTTCAAAGGACTTCTATCCACATTTTCTCATGTGCTTTCCACAATAATTTGGCAAGGGAAGCAAAGTAGATGATACTATTTCCATTTCAGAGAAAAACTAGGCAATTGTTCAGACTCCCATGGGTTAGCAGTGTTGAGTGCCACCTCAAATTCTTCTGGCCACAGACTTCTTGCTCCTACCTCTCCACCATGTGCCTACCCAGAGGCATAGCCAAGACAAAGTATTCTTAGTAAACCCTTCCCGATGTGTTCTGCTTCTGAGATGCATCTAATACTGTGAGAGACTAAAACGATGGTGATTGGAGGAGCTGGTTAAGGTGTTTAACCCAAATCTCCCTATGCCATGACTGTTGGATTGGTGCCTCCTTTGGGTGATGAGGCAAGGGCGGCCCTGGATTAGAAACTGCCTGGATTAGAAACTGCCTGAAGTTTCTAATCCAGTTGTATGCTTTCTTGAACTTACACCACTGAAAAATATCAAGGTCAGAACATGATTGAAGAACCTTCTTCCTCTCTTTTAAGTTTCCACAATTATATGATATTGTTTTGCACTGAAGAAGGTTCTCTTAAAAATGAGGTTGAGATCCCTAAAAAAATTGCTTCAATCAGCAGCAGGGCTTAATGACTGTTAATGGGAAGTGGAGATAGGATAGTAAGTGTTACTTTGATTAATAAGAGAACTGCAGAGAATTTAAATTGTGCCACTGATGGATTATTTTCTTCAAGCTTGATAAGCACTTCTCATTTGTTCTTAAATTTGGTCAATACTGTTAAAGGCAGCAAAATGAAGTATAATTAATTCTATTACTGCTACTCAGACCAAGTGTTACTAAGAAACAGATTATGATGCCAACAACAGTGGGAGTCACAGTGCTGACAGTTTGATTCTTTGAATACCTGTCATTGCTTATTAGCCTGAAAGAATGAACAAAATAATTCTGTATTCTGATTTTGAGATATCTAAAACCATTTTTTTCATCTGTGTGTGTTCCACTGAGCATAGTACAGGAAATATCAATATGATGATCAACTGACACTAAAATTATCCTGTATTGGAAGTATAGAGAGTAAATAAAAGATTGAGCTAATATATCAGTTAAAACATTAAGAGCTGATGCTCATTTTGAATTAATCACTAAGAAAATGGGATATGATTTGATGTTGAATGGCTGTTGAAAGCTTTACGTATTTCCTCTTTTCCAAAGATTCTGCTCCATATTAATAAACCATGCTTTACTTTTCCTATTAAATTTATTCAGAACTGTTGATATGCAGATGACATTTAGAGCAAAGATACTTTATTTTAGTAGACAATTTTATTTGCTATGAATGCTAATGCCTAGGACACTAGACAGACCCTTTCCCTAGTTTTCTGCAAACAGCAGGATGCATCAATATTTTCAGAATAGACTTTTTTTCTTGACCCCTTTAAAATCTATCCCTATCTATCTATTTAAGAGATACAAATCACTCTATAAGTCAGGCTAAAAGTCGCGGCTGAATGTGGGCTGATATATACAAGGTCTTACCTACTAGTTTTTAGCTTCTTAATTCAGTGACTCTTAGTCTGGCAGTTCATACTCTGAGTCATCTCTACTTAATTCAAGGAGTGCTTGCATGCCTTAAAATGAAAGACGTTAATTCCACTTTATTTTTTGAAAGAAAATATGTAATGCATCAGTTCTGTTTCACAGAAACCACTAAATAACAGCAGGATTTTACAACTTCAGAAAAACTGGGCCTCAGACTGAACATGTGTCCTTCTGTTCACTGTTTCTAATTCCAAGTGTTGCGTTTCTTCCAAGTGTATACAGTTACTAGGTGAGTAATCTAGGGTTAATATAAAATCTAAGTATGGTTGGTTAGTAGTGCAGTTATAAAGTTTCTCTAAAGTTCTAATTCCATTAATTTTTCTAAAGTTCTAATTCCATTAATAAAAAATGTAAACCTTATCCGTTATGAATTGAGAACCAATTCTTTTGCCCACGTGCCCCATAAACATAATTTCCGAAGATGGGAAAATTATGGGAAGAACACTTCAGACCAGAATGTGAAAGTCAAGCCATGCTAGAAGAGCTTGTCTGCAGAGCATGTCTTTGGAGACAGAATCCAGGGTATGAGAAGGGACCCTGAGCCATCAGACTGCCACTAGCCCTAGTTCTGGGGGTACTTCTGCTACTGCACAGCGCAGAACAACCTTGGGCCAGCCTCTTGATCCCCGTGAGACTAAGTTTCCTCCTCTGTAAGGTTAAGGGTTGGCGCAACTGATCTCCCAGGTTCTTTCACCCCTAAAAACACTGGTCTTTGAGTAAAGCTCGTGCATAAGATATTCAGATGATCCTTTTAAAGCTGTTTGCTCAAAACGATGTGGTGTGTGATCTGTATAGACACTAGAAAGGCCTGCTGTGCTTCAAGCTCGTGTTCTCCCAGTGTGGATAATAATTCATTCTTCAGATGTTAAGTGGCCCCCACCACATACCAGGCCTGTGCTCCATGCAGGACATGAGGAACCCAGGCTTGTTTCTGCCCTCAGGGAGCTTCCTCGCTGAGGGTGGGGGAGGCAAATGACAAGTGCACACACCAGCATGTAACAAAAGATTCCTTCAGATAAGTCCACTGAAGAAATGCAAGCCAAGAAATGTGATCAAATATGGTCAGAGAAGGGCTCTCTGGCAATGGGAAACTGAGAGAGAAAAAACTAACCAGCAGAGGCTGGTGAGGGGAAATGGAAAGGATAATTCAGCCTTCCTTGCCTGAGTGCAGAAAGAAGCATGACATGCATCTGCATTGTCTTAACACCTGGTCAGTTTTTCTTTCTTTCATTCTTTTTTTTTTTTTTTTTTTGAGACAGAGTTTTGCTCTTGTCACCCAGGCTGGAGTTGCAGTGGTGCGATCTTGGCTCACTGCAACCTCCGCCTATGAGGTTCAAGCGATTTTCCTGCCTCAGCCTCCTGAGTAACTGGGATTACAGGCACCTGCTACCACACCCGACTAATTTTTTTTTTTTTTTTTTTTAAATAGAGATGGGGTTTCACCATGTTGGCCAGGCTGGTCTTGAACTCCTGACTTCAGGTGATCCATCCACCTCGGCCTCTTAAAGTGCTGGGATTACAGGCATGAGCCACCGCGCCTAGCCCAGTTTTTCTTTTCTATTAAATATACTTGAAATGTGCTCTTGCTAATTCAAGAAAAACCAAGCCAAGAAATGATTGTTTCCATTGCTTTTAATCCAGTCATTCCCAGCCATAGCAATTCGAGTCATTTTGACTTTGGTTTTCCAGATTGCCACAGACAATTCAAGTTTTACAAACTTCAACTTGGATTCTTTCCAATCATACTGTATCTCTGTGTTTGCCCAGAGAATTTGGTACAACATATGACATTAGAATTACTGTATAATGCTCAGAGGTGTGAAATGCCATTTCGAGTAATACCTTTCTTCAGTTAATATAGATAAATATTGATGGCAGGCAGCAGTAAAACAACTCATTAAATTCTTCAGTGCAAGTGTGTCCCAAATATTGCTGCAAGCTATAGAAATCACACCAGACTCCAAGAAAACCACTGCCTGTGATTACAGAGCACTTATATTTCCAGCTTTCGCATTCCAGATAGGAATACAAGGGAGTTTGGGTGAGTCACGGGGACCAAGAACTAATGTAAAGAGATGGCATGGGTCTTAGATTGCCCTGCTGGTCTATTCTATCCACTGTTCTTTTCTCGTCCACCCTAATGAATTCCTGGGTGAACCAGAAACCTTTGAAAAATGGCTATCAGCTACAAATGGGAGGTCTGATGCTCCGAAAACAAAGAAACTTTAAACTGGTAACCCTATAAAACCAGCTGAAGATTTGGAGGAGCAATAAACCCCTTCCTCTGCTGCTGTTTTGATGATTTGACATCCGCGGCTGTCGTGGTGATGCAGAACTTGCTTGGGTTTCACAGAAGCATCGGGATGCTTATAGGGCCAGATAATATGTTTGCTGTCTGAGTCTTCAGATGAAAAATGAAAGGAATTGTTTCCTCATTTGATAATGCCACCCTCAAGGATTCCAGCCTGGTATAGATTATGAAGCTCCACAGCATGGTGAATGCTTTCTTCAAGGTGTTTTTAATGGGCCCTGGGTTGTCAAAGACACCACTCATAATGAGGCCGAGAGTCCCGCATGCGGAGAAAGCTCTGTAATGAGGGAGAAGGACGATTTGTTACAGTTATGTGGTTACTTGGCCATAATATCTTTTTGAGGCTTATTAAATCATATAAAATTTCAATTCACACTGTAATATTCTATAAAAGATGGAGCACACAGAAGTAATAAGTATGACAACATTTCTTTCTTTATGAATCGTACTGTTGATTGCGTTAACACTGTCACATCCAGCGGCAGGGTTATTTATGTTGGGACAGTAATTTTCCATCTCCAACTTAATTTCGTAAAAGTTAATTACAAATTAGAATAAAATAAATGCAGTTATGGAAGGCAGGGAAGTGCTGAAATAGATGTTATTGGGGAAAATATTTACGCAGGCTGCTGCTCGTGGAGATCATTGTGCTGTACCCAGCGGCTGGCGGGCACCCCACACCACCCATTTGTTGGGTAAAGAGAAGCTCTTGGCTTTCTCCACCAGAAAATGAACTGTTCCTGGAAGAACATAGGGTCTCAGCTGTCATCCTAGTGAAACTCCTCCCTTGCCTAGTCTGGCCACTAGGGCCCAGACAGGTCACAAAACTTGCCACAGTCACCGGCAAGATCATTACAGCACGAGGATGAGAATTCAGGGCTCTTGACACTAGGTCAGTCAACTTTCACTTCACTTTCATGTGGATGTATTTTCGTTTCTGCCTTGAAAATGCGGGAAGAGGGCCGGGCGCGGTGGCTCACGCTTGTAATCGCAGCACTTTGGGAGGCCGAGGCGGGCGGATCACGAGGTCAGGAGATTGAGACCACTGTGAAACCCTGTCTCTACTAAAAATACAAAAAATTAGCCGGGCGCGGTGGCGGGCGCCTGTAGTCCCAGCTACTCGGAGAGGCTGAGGCAGGAGAATGGCGTGAACCCGGGAGGCGGAGCTTGCAGTGAGCCGAGATCGCGCCACTGCACTCCAGCTTGGGCGACAGAGCGAGACTCTGTCTCAAAAAAAAAAAAAAAGAAAGAAAGAAAATGCGGGAAGAGGAGGCTTAAAGGAGGAGGAAAGTTTCTCCAAATTTCCCCTCAAGACAACCGTGCCTGGGGAGATGGAAAATCGAAATACACGTATCCCTCGGGTGGGGACCTTCTCAGTTGAATTCCTCTTCCGTCTTGCCACTGCCGTGGGTAGCAGCGAAGTGTCTTGGACAGACTTCCTGCCAAAGCAACCTGGCAGAAGGGTGGGTTACACCGCGGCAGGCTTCACTCCAGCCAGCCCTGACCCCAGAGAGAAAGGAGCACCAGAGAGGAGAACCAAAGCAGAAGTGGTAAGCGCTCCGGGCCCCTGGATGGGAAACCCCAGCCCTTCATTTACTTCCCCAGTCGTTTCTCCAGTGTTCAGTTCACTTTCCCCTGGGACTCACTCAAGTGTGTCTGTGCCTGCGCAGTGACACCTGCTTACTTTCCTCCACATCCGCTTCACTCTTGCTGATCCAATGCGCTCTCTCTTTTCCTTCCAATCCTCACCATCACACTTGACCCGTTCTGGGGGTCTTTTGAAGTATCATGATTGACTCACTAGGTGAAAGACTTTTATATTTCGTTTTTAATAGAGCAAAAATGACTCTAAATTTGTTAATATTCTTTAGGTTACATAGGACAAATTACAGATAAGTGAATCAGTAATGAAATTTGTAATGAGAATTTCTCAAGTATGAAATGTTGGCACAAGGAAAGTTAATTGCGGGATTTTACAGCCATTATAGTTTATATCATAAATGCAAAAATGACTAGGGCCATTTAATTACAGTAGGAACACACTAAATTTTTATGGAGTGCCATTTTGTTAAAGAGGTACTCGGAGCATTAAGAGCCAATACCTCCTAACAGTGGGTCCAGGTAGCTTTCGAAACATCAAATAAATATGCTATTGCTACAAAATTGTTCCTTAGATACTATAATTGACACAATGACTAATGACATGGGTTTATTCTCACAGCTTCGTGCACTCAATTTACAGTGTCTGAAAGTTATTTTTTTCTGCCATCCATAGACCTGGAAGGAACTAGAAAAATCCCTCTTGGAAAACACTATCTCTGCTGCTTCTCTAATTAACCTTCAAAAATGCATTTTGAAATATAGAAGTTGGTGCCTGGCATAGAAATTGGATTGTCTCAGGGAAAAAAAGACCCGAGTGCTAATTTGTTCCTTATTAAGTATCTGACATGTCAAAATTACAGGCAGTTAATGTTTTGGAGCCTTTCAGCAGGGCTCAGGGACAGCTCTTCTTGCAGGCGATGTTTAGTAGGGCAGTTGTGGGTACCAGTTCTCCCAGAAATTAGTGCCCAGGCTGCCTCTTCACGCCCCCACCTCCCATCCAGCCTGGGTTCTGTGGGCATCAAGCCCCCTTTTCTCTAGGAGAAGGAGGCTGTCTAAGGGGACAGACATGGGATTCTGTGCCTCCCCATCATCGTCAGCTTGGGGGATGCGTCCCCTCCTTACCTTCTTACCCCAGGCCTCAGGAGCTCCCAGAATGGAGAGATTTCATGGGGATTAGCGTTGTATTCACTCAGGACCCCTGAGAATATTTCAGATTATTCTGGAAACCAAGGGTGTCATCCTCACCTTCCATTATTCAGTGAAGTCCTGGGGAGGAGACTCTTCTAAACAGTATTCCTTTCCCCATCAGAAACAAATGAAGGACATGTGTGGTCCCCGTGTTTAACCAACGGAGCTGAAATTCAAGTACTCTTGATCTGGGAAAACCTGCATTCAAACCCTGCTTGATCATACAGTAACTGTGAACTTTGAGCTTCTTTGTCTGAGTAGGAAAGAACACAATGATTTTTCCTCTTCCCTCACACCACAACGATCCACACAGAAGACTCCTCGACCAAACATGTGGAGATTTCTCCCCACCAACAAGCAATCAGTTCTGCAGCAGACACCAGCTGAGGGGCCTCCAAATCAGTTCTGGTACAACACACCTGGAGACCACAGCGGATCCCACTGAGACCGAGGGCTCAGTCCCACAAGACTCACCTCACTCCTAGTGCTGATCCCCAGGCCCCAGGTTCTCACCTGTGCTTCTGACTGACCGGCCACAAGTTGGGGATCCCATGATCCCCTCCTTGGGTTTGATTAATTTGCTAGAGTGGCTCATGGAACTCAGGGAAACACTTATATTGACCGGTTTATCATATAGAACAGTAGGAAAGATACAGGTGAAGATGCACAGGAGAAGGCACGTGAGGGGCACAGAGCTCCCAGCCCTCCCTGGTGCGCCACCCTCCACATCACCACATGCTCAGCCATCCCGAAGCTCATCCTCTCCCATCCTGTTTGGCCTTTATGGAGACATCACTGGACAGGCATGATGGAGGCATGGGCAACCATGTGGAAAGGTAAATGGACACAAAGGGTACCATCCAGCAGTAACAGATGGAGTGGGGGAACCCAGCAGGTCCTGTCTGTCCAGATCCTTCTTGGCCTCTCTGTGTGGATTTCCTTCCCCAGGGGTGGGGCGGGACCCCTTCTGAAATGGGGGTCTTATGACCTATGGTCAGGCAAGGTAGGTCAGAAATTTTCTTTAGGGTCAGCTCCAAGAAAGAAAGGTGGGGGAATATTCCTGCCTTGGGGACAAAAAGTAGTGGGAAAAAGGAGAGCAGGAGAAGGTCAGAGAGAAGGGTTCTGTTTTCTGAGGCCTAAAGCACCCAACATGATAACAAAAGGGCTATGGGAGTTATGGGCCAGGAACCATGGACAAAACCATGTATTCTATTAATATTTCTATACCTATGTCTATACCTAGCTATATATACACACAGTATATATGCACATACACTCATACACATCACACACATGCATACAACCCACATACACACACATCACACACTCACATACACATCACACACACGCCACACACACATACACACAGCACACACATACACTCACATACACATCACACACTGCACACACCACACACAAAACACACATACACTCACACATCATATGCACACACGCATACACATCATGCACATTCATATACACCACACACACCACACACATACACACACCACACACACATCATCCACCACACACACAACACACACACATATACATACACTCACATACACATCACACATTGCACTAACATACACACACATATACCACACACACATACACACATACGTATACACACATATGTGTGCCCACACTTGGAATGAATCCCTGGCATTGTGAGGCATCTCCCCAAACCTTTCATTAATTCCCCAAATTGCAATATTAACAATGGAAACATGGCCACGTAAAGTCACAGTGTCCTCATCTGAAAAATGAGAAAGTAATCATGATACGTATTTCACAAAGTCATTGTGAGAATCTGATAATTTAGTGAAGAGTTTGTAAATATAAAAGCAAGATAGCACACATCCATACCAGTGTTATTCACAGTAGGCAAGGGATGGAGACTACTGCAGTGTCCACCCACCGATGAATGAATATGCAACATGTGACATGTACAGGTGCTCCTCAGTACCCACGGGGAATTGGTTCCAGGAACTCCCACAGACACCAAAATCTGTGGATATGAAATGTTGTACCATTTGCATGTAACCTATGTACATCCTCCCAAATACTTTAAATAATCTCTATATTACTTATAATGCCTCATACAACGTAAATGCTATGTAAACAATTGTTATATGGTATTGTTTAGGGAATAATAACAAGAAAAAAGTTTGCACGTGTTCAGTACAGATGCAATTTATATGTGTGTGTATATATGTAAAAAAAATATATGTAAAAAAATATATATATATATATTTTTTTTTTTTTGAGACAGAGTCTTGCTGTGTCACCCAGGCTGGAGTGCAGTGGCACAATCTCAGCTCACTGCAACCTCTGCCTGCTGGATTCAAGCAATTCTCCTGCCTCAGCCTCCCGAGTAGGTGGAACTACAGGTGTGCACCACCACAACCGGCTTATTTTTGTATTTTTAGTAGAGATGGGGTTTCACCATGTGGACCAGGCTGGTCTCCTGACCTCAAGTGATCCATTCACCTCAGCCTTCCAAAGTGCTGGGATTACAGGCGTGAGCCACCGTGCCCAGCCTTTTTAATATTTTTGATCTGCATTTGGTTGAATCCATGGATACAGAACCCACAGATATCCAGAGGCTGACTGTATCTACAATGGAATATGATTCCGCCTTCAGAAGCAGGGAATTTGAACTCATGCTACACCATGGATGACCTTGAAGACATTATACTAAGTGAAATAAGCCACTCACAAAAGGACAAATACTGCATGACTCCACGTACGTGACATCCTGCAGTAGTTAAATTCATAAAGACAGAGAGTAGAATGGTAATTGGCAGGGGCTGTGGGAGGGAGGAATGGGGAGTTGTTTAATGGGGATGAAATTTCAGTTTTTCATGTTAGAAGTGTTCTGGGGATGGATGGTGGTGATGGTTGCACAACAGTATGAATGTACCTAATGCTGCTGACTGTACTTAACAATGGTTAAGATGGTAAACTTGATGTTATGCGTATTTTATCACAATTAAAAATAATTTTTATAAAGCACAGGGTACCAGGGGTTCCTAATCTGGAGTTTGTGCACCTAGAATGAACTCACCCGGGTTCATGAATTTCCTAAAATTGCATGAATAACATGTTTGAGATATTTCTTCTCCTTAATAGTGTCTACATGAAAAACTGTCCAGAAAATAACTTACCTTTTCATCATAGGAATAATTGAACTGTATCCTAGGTCATGATTTATACGCATTTCACTCAGATTTTGGCTGTGGAAACAACACAAATGAGAATCAACAGTACTTAGAGAACAACTGGGTACTGGATGGGACAGTGCACAGCAGTAAGAGAGGGGCAGGAGGCAGCTATCTTAACCAGCCCAGGAGAGTGGGGAGATGACAGGACCAGGAACTGGGAAAATATATCTAATGTGCATTACATACATGGAACTTGTAGATGTAGCATTCGTGGTGGCCTTGACTATTTGAGGTGACCTCAAATGTCACAGCATGGGTCCTTTTTTAAAGTGGAAAACAATGCCTCCCTAACACTCTTGGAGGGTTGAAACAAGCTATGGCGTGCAGAGCACTACGTGCATGTGACCTGTGGTGCCGGCAGGCCGCTGGGCAGCCCATGTCCCTGCTGTGGATGGGTCTGTAGACGGCCCTCAAAAGCCATGTTTCCACTGTTACTATTGCGATTTGGGGAATTAATGAAGGTCTTGGGAAGCATGCCTCACGACGCCAAGGACTCACTCCAAGTGTGAACACACACGTGTGTGTGTGTATGTGAATATGTATGTGTGTGTGGTGTATGAGTGTGGTGTGTGTATACGTATGCAATGTGGTGTGTATGTGTGTTTTGTGTGTGTATATGCTTGTATGTGTGTGTATGTTTTGCGTGATGTGTGTGGTTGGTGCATATGTGTGATGTGTATGTGTTGTGTGTGTGATATGTATGTGTGTGTTGATGTATGTGTGTGGTGTATACTTGTGTGTGGTGTGTATTTGTGGTGTGTGTATATGTGTGTGGTGTGTGCATATGTGTGTATGTGTATGTGTGTAGTGTGTGTATATGTGTGTATGTGTTTGTGTGGTGTGTATATATGTGTGTACGTATGTGTGGTGGGTGTGTGTGTGCTTGTGTATGAAGCGTGTGTGGTAGGTGTGTGTGTGTATGATATGTGCATGTGGTGTGTCTGTGTATAAAGTGCGTGGTCTGTGTGTGTCTGTGTTTGTGTATGATGTGCGTGTGTGTCTGTGGTGGGTATGTGTGGGTGTGTGCGTGTGTCTGTGTGGTGTGTGTGTGGGGGTGTACATGCACGTGTGTGTGTGTGTGTCAGCCAACCCTGGCTTGCACCGGCAGAGCAGACCACCACCTCCACGGTGTGACCTGAGGAGCAGTGGCCCTCAAACACATTTCCCACCATGTGTCACGACACTGCCAACTCCTCCATTAATTTCTCTGAATCAAGGCAGTGATTCCATTTCCTAGGAGCTCTCTCAATTACATTTCAAATACTCCTGTATCCATTTTCTAGGGCTGCCATAACAAAATACCACGGACCGGGGCTTGAACAATAGGCATTTATTGTCTTACAGTTCTGGATGCTGGAAGTCCAAGATCAAGGCATAGGCAGGGTTGGCTTCCCCAAGGCCCCTCTCCCTGGCTTGCAGGTGGCCGCCTTGTCTCTGTGTCCTCACGTGCCTTGTCTCTGAGTGTGCACATCTCTGGTGTCTCTTCCTCTTCTTAAAAGGACACCAGTCAGATTGGGTTAGGGCCCATCCACAGGACCCCATTTTAACTTAATCACTTATTCACAGGTCCTATCCAGTTAGATTCTGAGGCGCTGGGGGTTAGGGAAGAAGCATAGAAATTTTGGGGGAACACAATTCAGCCCATAGCAGCCCTGAGAGAGGTAACACACTAGACTGCTTCGGGGTCACCGGAATGCATTTGCGGCTCCCTTGCTGCACATCTGCTGCTTGAGGGTGGGTCTTTGGGGGGATAGTGGGGCTTTTGATAGATGGCTGACCTGGGGCAGGGCAATTCCGGAGGAGAGGGCTCTGACTCACTGTGAAGGAAGGACCCTGGCTGGAGGGTCCCCACCTATGCTCCAAGGAAAGGTGGTAGCCCTGGGCCTATGAGGGGACCATCAAGAGGTGGGAATGGGATGCAGGGAGTGGAGCTGAAAGCCCACCAGAGACAAACCCGACTAACTACCCTTCAGTTTTGCCAAGATGCTGTTCACTTCAACTCATCCATTCATGGAAGTAACTTTCCTGCCCAGCTCTCTTCCTCTGGTGATGGTGGAGACTCTACACACTTTCTTCATTGTCTCTCAGCCAGCGGCAGCTTCTGAGCCCACCTTGCTTCGCTCCCCATCCATACCCAGCGGGGGCTTCCTAAGGAACTGTATTGGTCGGTTCTCGCACTGCTATAAGGACATACCCAAGATTGGGTAATTTATAATGAAAAAGATTTAATTGACTCAGTTCCGCAGGGCTGGGGAGGCCTCAGGAAACTTTGCTTCTCCAGAAGGAGAAGCAAACACGTCCTTTCTCACATTGGCAGCAGCAAGAAGTGCAGAGGGAAGGAGGGGAAAGCCTCTATAAAACCATCAGATCTCATAAGAACTCACTTGCTATCATGAGAATAGCATGGGGGTAACCGCCCCCATGATTCAACTACTTCCCACCAGGTCCCTCCCAGGACACGTAGGGATAATGGGAAATACAATTCAACATGAGATTTGTGGGGGGACACAGCCAAACCGTATCAGGAACTTACGTGATTAAGCAGTACATTTGAAGAGGAAATGGTTGAGCCGTTATTATAAAATGCTTCCCAGAGCTTTGTGGTGTCCAGCATTCTGACATCAATGTAGGGTTTCTATCAGGTAGTTGGGCTGTCAGTCTACCACCAGCAAATACACCTGATCCTCTAAAGGCTGATAGAAAGAAACATCCCAAGGCCGGGCGCGGTGGCTCACGCTTGTAATCCCAGCACTTTGGGAGGCCGAGGCGGGCGGATCACGAGGTCAGGAGATCGAGACCACGGTGAAACCCCGTCTCTACTAAAAATACAAAAAAAAATTAGCCGGGCGGGGTGGCGGGCGCCTGTAGTCCCAGCTACTCGGAGAGGCTGAGGCAGGAGAATGGCGTGAACCCGGGAGGCGGAGCTTGCAGTGAGCCGAGATTGCGCCACTGCACTCCAGCCTGGGTGACAGAGCGAGACTCCGTCTCAAAAAAAAAAAAAAAAAAAAAAAAAAAGAAAGAAACATCCCATAAGGGATATCTCTTCCCTTTACATTACTACCTACCTCAGCAATGAGGTCAGTGGGATACAGCAGAAATTGCACTGGGCTGGAAACCAAGATCCTACTGCTGATTTTGTCTCCAAGTGACTTTGTGACCTCATATAAGTCATTTAACCTTAATGGGCCTCTTTCCTCATGAAGGAAATGATGAAAGTGAGTTTTGGAACAATCTGTGATACTCAGTGGCAGGAAAGCTCACCCAGAAGGCTGGAATCTGCAGGCATAAATAGCTTGAAAACAAAGCCATGCTTGGTCCTTTTTTATTTAGTTCAATCAACATATCTCATCTAATGTTAAAAGAAAGGATACAGGATTTTTTTAAAGAAATTTTTGTTTTGAACTAATTTTAGACTTACAGAAAAGTGGCAAAAGTAATATATACTTTCCTTATATCTCTTCTATCATTTCCCCTGATATCACCATCTTATATAACCATAGTACAACTATTAAGAACTGGAAATTAACGTCGGTACAATGTAACTAACTGAACTGTAGTCCTATTTGAAACTCACAATTTTTTTCCACTAATGTCCTTTTTTTCTGCTCAGGATCTAATCTAAGATCCTAAACTGCATATAGCTATATTTCTCCTTCTTTTCCTCCGCTGGGTAACAGTTCCATGGTCTCTCCTTTACTTTCATGACCCCGACACTTTGGAAGGATACGGATCGGTTCCACAGGAGAATGTCCCTCAGTTTGGGTTTGTTTGTGCATTCTCATGAGTGGAGTAAGGTTATGCCTTTTTGGTGAGAATACAACAAAAATCATGGCACATCTTCCTCAGTGCATCATTCAAGGGGTTCATGAGAGCCACATCTTATAACTGGTGACATTGATCATGGTCACTTGATTAAGGTGGTGTCTGCTGGGTTTCTCACTGTCAAGTTATTATCTTTCCCTTTGCAGTGGATAAGTATCTAGGCTGACGCTTTGAGACTAGGTATGGCCTGTTTGTCCTCCAGCTTTCACTTACCAGTGCTAGCATCCCTCAGTGGATCTTGTTTGCAGTGCTCACTCTGTGGAGTCCTTTCCTCTTCCCTTCTACATGTATTCATTGGAGTTCCACTGTGCAGAAGCGCTGTCTTTTCTCCTTCATTATTTATGTGGTTTTTGTTTGTTTATTCCTATCAGTGTGGATGTTTAATTATTGTATTTGTGGATGTTTTTAGTCTAGCTTTAAATGTAACGCTAACTTTATCTTGCTGCTCAGATCGTCTCAGGCCTTCACTCTTTCAGGTTGGTTCCCGTGCTCTTTTGACAGACTCTCATCTTTCTCTTGAGCATTTTCTTATTTTCTGGCACCACAAGATGTTTCAGACTGACCTTGTGTTTTCCATGTCCTGGCGTAGGAATCAGCCACTTCTTCACAATTCCTGGTTCCTTTTACAGGAGAATGGTGTGGAGAGACCAAGATCTATGTTGTAGATGGGTCCATTGTTATTGGAATGGTATTGCTTTTAAGCCCTCAAAAGAGAGGGCTAGGTATATATGTGTGCATGCTAACCTGCACAAACATACACATCTACCTCTGTCTCCTTCTCTCCTGCTCTCTTTAAAGATCATGAGTTCATAGTGACACCTATGATTCTAAGCTATACCAGAGGAATCATTTTATACTTGTTCCTTCTCTTATTTGTGACATCTTTCTCCAACAGTGAAAACCCTGGCTCTCATTATCTACAATATATTTACTTATTTGTTCAATTCCATTACTGTTGTCCCTTGGTATACACAGGGATTTGGTTCCAGGACCCCCTCACCAATGCCAAAATTCGTGCGTACTCAAGTTCCGAAGTCAGACCTGGGCAACGTGAGTAGAGGAAAAGTCTGCCCTCCGCCTCTGCAGGTTTCAAATCCCTCAAATACCATAAACCACACCTGGTTGAAAAAAGCCCATGTATAAGTGGACCCTCGCAGTTCAAACCTGCATTGTTCAAGGGTCAACTGTATCTACATAAAGTAGTTTTGAATGGCTAGCTCATACTGCCATGAGAAATGCTTTTACTAACTGATCACAGCATTTATACACAGTTCCATGCCCTTAGCTTTTCAGCATCCAGTGGAATACTGTTTTCCACAGTGGTTTAGATTAGTTCTTTTCTTCCCTGTTCCTTGAATGTGGTTACCTTATTTATTTGCAATAGAGTTAGACTCCTTTGTTAGTGTTTATTATATTCCATTTTGGGTTCCCTCCACATCCCAGTTGCTTTGAATTATTTGTTTAGTTTGGGTGTTATGTAAATAATTACTATGGTCAAAGAGTCAGATCTGTACAAAAAGCTGTATACAGAGAAGGATCCTTCCCTCCTCAACCCTCCCCTTTCCCACCCACCCCCCGTAGGTAGCCAACATCTTTAGTTTCTGGTTTATGTTCTTGTATTTGTTTTTCTTTTCTCTTCTTTTTTTCTTTTTCTTTTTTCTTTTTGAGACGGAGTCTCACTCTGTTACCAGGCTGGAATGCAATGGTGGGATCTTGGCTTGCTGCAGCCTCAACCTCCTGGGCTCAAGTGATCCTCCTACCTCAGCCTCCCAAGTAGCTGGGACTACAGGCATGCACCACCATGCCCATGCCCAGCTAAATTTTGTTTTTAATAGAGTGGGTCTCACTATGTTGCCTAGGCTGGTCCTGAGCTCCTGGACTCAAGTGATCTGCCCACCTTGGCCTCCAAAAGTGTGGAGATTTCAGGCATGAACCCTGCGCCCAGTCACCTATATTTCTTTATACAAGGGAGCAGATAGCTGGGCATTTTCTTATTTCCCTTTCTTTATTACATGAAGAGTAGCATGCTGTAAATACTGTTTTGGATTTTGCTTTTTTCCACTGAACAATAGGCCATGAGAGAGTTCTTTTTTTTTTTTTTTCAAAATAAGTCATGAATTTCAAAAGGCTGAGAAATGCTATGCAAACTGGATCATCTCTAACCATTTAAACGTAGAAGATTCTAAATGGGACACTATAATGGTCTACTAGTTTAGAAAACTAGTCTAGAAAGACTGAAGGGTCCTTGCTTTCCAAGATCTTCCAAGGAAACTAAAGAGACAAAATGGGCATGCACAGAAAAAATTACGTCAATCTTCCGGGAAGAATCGCATCTTCCTGATATGCCAGGAAAAACGATATCAGACAGTGACAACTTTGTCAAAGAAATATCAGGTGGAAAGAGAGCAAAGCAATAATGATATGAGGCAGTGGAAAGCTCTTGAATTTCAAGAGACCCAGAAGTTCAGATGAGCTTCTGGCTTGTTGCAGGTCCTATTGTCACGTAACTTTCTTTAGTGCACTTTCTGTATGGGTCCCTTTTGTCAATGTCTCCCACACTTCAGTGAACACACAAATTACCTGCAGGCAGGCAGATCTTGTTTTTTGTTTTTTCAAATATGAATATGAAATGTTCCATTTTCTTCCTCCTTTATTTATCAGTCACTCTCCCCTCGGCTGTGATTTTTTTCTAAAAAATGAATGAACTGCCCATCACCGGAGCCTGAGCTCTGTTGGTGACACAGAAGTCAAGTAGGCATGGTCCTCGCCTTTGGGAAGGAATAGTATGAGACAGTAGTACAAGGGAGAGAAGACGATGCACAAACATGGACACTCAGACATGGGAGAGTCTGTCTGGCCATGGGGGATAGCAGACAGCTGTAACTTGTTCCAAAAAAGAATAATTAAAAATGATACAGTTCTAGGGAGACCAAAGGAATTGTTTCATTCTTTAAGATGAAAAATGGATTTCTTAACAAAGACTGAATTTGGTTTTGAACTGGAGAAATGTTCTCTCACTTTAAACTCTTTCTTGTCTTGGTTTTGTTCTTTATTTTTAAGTCCTCTATTAGTTTAGTCACATGTAATTAATGTGTTCCATTTGACATTGGGGTTAGTAATCCTCATGAACACATTAGTTCCTTTTTCTTTATTTCCATAGGTTTTTGGGCAACAGGTGGTGTGTTGTTACATAAGTAAGTTCTTTAGTGGCGATTGTGAGATTTTGTTGCACCCATCACCCAAGCAGTATACACTGAACCCAATTTGTAGTCTTTTATCCCTCACCCCCTTCCCAGCCTTTCCTCCAGAGTCCCCAAAGTCCACTGTGTCATGACCCACTGCTGCAGTAGGTCTGAGGTGGAGCCCAAAATTCTGCATTCCTAACAAGCTCTGGGGCATGCTGATGCTGCTGGTTCGTGGACCACACCCTGAGCAGCAAGACCTTATATGTCGCCTGTGGCTCGAGTTCCAAGAACCACTTCCTTAGGCAGAGAATCAACATGCTTGTTTGCAATATGTAAAAAAGAAAAAAAATCCCAAGAAGAAGCTGATGCATAACTCTAGCATTCTCCTGTTTACTAAACTCTCTGAAATTCTTGATCTAATAATAAGATAAACAATATAAAAGCATTAAAATATGTTTACTGATGCATGTAACTAACAGATCCTATGTGGAGAAATAGGAACACTTACACTGTTGGTGGGACTGTAAACTAGTTCAACCATGGTGGAAGACAGTGTGGCGATTCCTCAGGGATCTAGAACTAGAAATACCATTTGACCCAGCCATCCCATTACTGGGTATATACCCAAAGGATTATACATCATGCTGCTATAAAGACACATGCACACGTATGTTTATTGTGGCACTATTCACAATAACAAAGACTTGGAACCAACCTAAATGTCCAATAACGATAGACTGGATTAAGAAAATGTGGCACATATACACCATGGAATACTATGCAGCCATAAAAAATGATGAGTTCATGTCTTTTGTAGGGACATGGATGAAACTGGAAACCATCATTCTCAGCAAACTATCGCAAGGACAAAAAACCAAACACCGCATGTTCTCACTCATAGGTGGGAACTGAACAATGAGAACACTTGGACACAGGAAGGGGAACATCACACACCGGGGCCTGTTGTGGGGTTGGGGGAGGGGGGAGGGATAGCATTAGGAGACATACCTAATGTAAATGACGAGTTAATGGGTGCAGCAAACCAACATGGCACATGTATACATAGGTAACAAATCCGTATGTTGTGCACATGTACCCTAGAACTTAAAGTATAATAAAAATATATATATTTTTTTTTAAAAAAGCAGATCCTAAGCATTTATAGATACACCTGCTATGCAGGCAGATTAGATGCAGGTATTTGCTGAGCTTCTCTGATGTGTGCATGCCATATAAAAATTAAAATAACCTTAGCTCTGGTGGATTTTGATTTTAGTTACATGTAGGAAGGGTTAATTAGACCTTGGACTTCATGATGGTGACCAGTGTATAACACGGTACAGATGCTGCAGAACACTCTGTTAACCTATCACAAGTTTCCTGAATTGAATTCTTGCTTGTGCACATAGAATAAACTTGCCAACATGTTGTAGCTCCTTAAAGTCTCTAAGAATATGTTTTTAAAAATAAGTATGTTTCTAAGTCCAAGGCATACAGGAAGCATATTTTTATCAGCTTCAGGGCCCTATGCTAAGGGACCTGAGGAAAGTATAGGTTGTAAAAGAATTGTTCATGGTCAGTGTCATGTCTCAGTGTTACCACACATATTCTACAGCACATTTAGTAAATAAATAGTGAATTAACTCAAATCCTTCTTGGAGAGGAAAACATTTGATAGGTTTGGCAGAAAGCTCTTGCCCGAATAGGACATCTTTGGGACCAGGGGCCTGTTGTCATCTACCAAAGTGAGACGTGGCTTGACCCTGCTGGGGATGTCACTCATGGCTTCTCGGAGAGAATCATCAATGTCATCCAAGTACTTCGTGTAGGCTTGGAATCGGGGCATTTTCTTTCCTTCACCCACATGCCCCAATAACATTAAGTTATCTAACATTCTAGCATCTCTGATTCTGGGGTTCTGTGGGTTTTCTTTCCACATCATGTCTCAGACCCTTCCCCTAATTTCCATCCTCATCAGCGCCCCTAACACAGGCCCTCCTCTCCCACCCGAGATACTGTGACAGCCTCCCCCCTGCCCCTGCAGCCACAACCTCCAACTCCTGTCCGAGCCACTGTCTGAAGAAACTCCCTAAGCGCACTTCTGATCATGTCACAGCTGCCACCTCCAGCACCTCCCAAAGACCGTGAAATTGGGAGCAGTTTTCTCTGTGCGGGCTCAGCCCAGCCATCCTCCTTGTTTTTCTGTGCCCACCTGGTCTCCGCTCCAGATCACCTCCCCGCTCCTCTCTTTGGGCCTCTCCTCTTACTGTTCTCTGACCCTAGGTTCTCATCCCACCTTACACCCTCATCTTTGCCTACTGCAATCTCACTTATCTCCCAAAGTCTGTCCTTTCTCCCCAAAGCCTCTCCTGATCTCACCAAGGGAAATTATTTTCTATTCCTGCAAACCTTTTCGACCTGCGGCTTATACCTTGTGAGGCACTGCATTCTGCCTTGTGTCACAGTGACTAGTGTGCTTGTCTTAGCCTTGGGACTAATCCATACGGTGGTCATCATAGAAGGATTTACTTCTAAGCCCCTCTGGGTCGTGGGGCTGGACTTGTCCTAGACAGTGTGTGGGAGTGGGAGCGGTGCGTGTCCTTTCTGGAATGAACAGTCAACTCCTGAAGTGAGCACTCTATATCTCTCTCTTCCCCTCTCCGCAGAGGCCTTCAGTGTTTGCACTGGTGGCTGTTTCGTCAGCCTGGTCCTTGTGTGACAATTGTGCACAGTCCCCAGCTGATATAACACACATGTAGCATGGATGAGAGACACATTTTTGCTATTTTAAGTCATTGAGGGTTTGCGGTTGTTGCCACAGCAAAACCTAGTTCCGTGGGTTGTTAAGATCCATGCAGGTAGGAGTTTTGCCTTTTGACTTGAAACATCTGTGATGTTTAATACAGTGCCTGATATGTGATGAGAATCCAGAAGTTATTTGTGCAATTAAATTTAACCAAACCATGTCCAGTGTAAAATGAGAAGGCAGGAAAATCAACCAGCAGGCACTGTGGAGTCAGCAGGCACTTCTCAGTTTCACGATTTAGGCAAATGACCCCTTCCTTCAGCTTCCTTCCCCTATTCATGAGGGGAATAACAACACAGCCTCCATTACAGGGTTTCTGCAAGGATGCCATGACGTAACGCACACACACTCCAAACAACCAATGCATGGCGGCTGTTATTATTACTGTTATTATGATCGGTCTCCCAGTATGAAAGTGGCATTTGCTGCCGCTTAGAAGGGGGACAAAGAAAATATATCTAGAAATCAAGTAACATTAGGATTCATGTCCCAGTGGACAGGGGTGAGATGACCGGCACGGCAGCACCTCACACTGAGTCCTGTGGGGGAGGCAATGCTCAAGGAGAGAATCCCTGGTCCGCGGCCCTGGCTGCTGGCTTCCCCCCGCCCACTGGCTTCCGGCAGCCCGGGTACCCAGCTCTTCACAGCGGAAGGCAGCAGAATCCAGAAAGCTGACAATGGCCTTCTGGAATGAGGACCCAGAGTGGCATGGTAGGCTCTTTCAGCAGCCCACTCTACAGGACCCCAAATGTAACAATGTGTGCATTGCTACCAAAGGTAGAACACAGCTAATGTCACCGGCAGGGAAGAATAACAAGTAAGTATGTTCATTAAGGCTAATTCATCTTCTATTTTCATCTACAATCATTTCTTAAAACCAAAGAGGTCATTATCGTCAACTACATCTTCAGTGAAAAGTGCATTTGAATTTTCATATATGGGCCACATCTTACATGCCTTGCATTCATCAGGATCCTAGACATATTTCTATATGGTTACCTGTAATCACACCTAAGCCTTACCTAAACTGTGGTTATATTTTTTAATAAAAAAATAAGCAGAACTCAAATTTCCTCCTTTGAATTTATTCCACTAATATTTGTTAGGTGCCCATCATATGCTTGGCATGGTCCCTCCCACAAAAATTCAGGCAGATGGCTGACTCGGTAACTTAGGAGAGTTCTGAGAAACGGAAGAAGCTTCTAGAGGCTATGTGGGGCTCGTGCTTGGCTCTGTTGAGTATTTTTATTGTTGATTTAGTTGAGTACAGAGAAGACGTGCTTATCAAGTTTGTAGACATAGTACATCTGTTATCTAGGAGAAACAGCTCCTTTACAGATGACACAATCAGGATTCAAAATGTTCTCAATAGGCTGACACACAGCTGAAACCATGATGAGGAAACTAATAAAAGTAAATGCAAAGTCCTGCATTTAGGTTCACAGAGTAAACTACACAAACACAATCCCAGTGGTTCATGTGAAAAAGAGTTGTGGGTTTTGGTTGGCTATGACCTCAAAGAGTGTCAACCATGTGAGCATCTGCTACTCATTTGAGATCAGTATTGGGCCACAATGACCCTGTGTTGCATGGGAGTATTGATTCAAATGGATGCCTTGGTCAAAGGGAGAAATTGAGGGGAATTAAGATGGTGAAGTGTCTGTAAACAGTTTAAAATAAATATTGAAAACAGAAAAATATTATAGATGTGTTCAAAAATGTCAAGCGCCGTGACATTAAAAATGGAGAACACAGGCTGGGTGCGGTGGCTCACGCCTGTAATCCCAGCACTTTGGGAGGCTGAGGCAGGCGGATCGTGATGTCAAGAGACTGAGACCATCCTGGCCAACATGGTGAAACCCTGTCTCTACTAAAAATACAAAAATTAGCTGGGTGTGGTGGCGCACACCTGTAGTGCCAGCTACTCAGGAGGCTGAGGCAGGAGAATTGCTTGAACCAGGAGGTGGAGGTTGTAGTGAGCCATGAGTGCACCACCGCACTCCAGCCTGGCGACAGACAGAGACTCCATCTCAAAAAAAAAAAAAAAAAAAAAAAAAGGAGAACACAGGTTCTGTCTGTTGCAGAGGCTTGATGTCAATTTAGCGGAAGCCCACCTTACAACGGATGCTCCAGTGGATAACAGAAGCCTCATAACGGATGGCTCCAGCCACAGGGCACCTGAGCAGGACTGAGCTTCTCCTCTTGTTGTGGTGGCAGCTTTCATGGCCAAGCATGTCAGCATCCCCCAGAAATCTGCGTGAGACACATAGGCTTTCACCTTGCCCTCTGCCCTCACTGGCTCTCAGAGTCTTGAATAGGGTAAACTGTCATGAGATTTTCGGTTTTCTTCTAAGAACACACTTCTAATTTTATAATGGAAGGCAGTGGGAAAAATAGAATTTGCCTCAAATGCATATGCCCTACAACCACACTGGATATAAAAACACAGATTTACACAACCCAAAAGGGTAATCATATCCAAGAGCCTTTAGCTCTCTTGCCACTTTGGCAATCAGACCTTGCCATGGTACGTTATAAGCACAAGATGCCATGACTAGACCATCTGATGCTGTTGGGGAAATCTGGATGGACGGGTGACCATTTCCCATAGCCTTCTCCAAGCTTCCACATCCCAGTCCGCTGGACAACAAATTAGTTGAAATTCCAGCGGGAAGGAAGTTTATGTGGCTCTTTTTCCCCATATAATAGATGCTCTGTCGAGTCGTGTGTGTCGTGCTGTGACAATTCATTCCTGCACTTGTGACAGGACCGCCGGCTGATTTCACTGTGCTCAATTAGGAGAAAATGCATATTTTAATCTGCCCCGTGGTGAAGTACCACTTTGCTTGGTGGCCTTGGCAGACCAGCCATTTAACCATTTAGGAGGTAGAAGCTTCTACTCCAGCCTGTCATGTCCCTGCCAGCAGCCTCTCTAGTCTCATTTTGTTGCCAACACTTCAACACGGGTTTCAAAGGACAAACAATTAAAGGCCACTCCATCACTCTCCCAGCCACCGTGATGCAGCCCGGCCCCTTTGGCAGTGGCCGCCACCCTGGCTGCTGGCAATGGGTTTAGTGCAGTGTCTGGAGGGGCAAGTGCCTCCCTCCCTCCCCAGCCTGGGGGTGGAGAGCCTGGAATGGAAGCCTGCACGGAGCCTTTCTGCTCCTCTCCCGCCGACTTCAGGGCCTGCCTTCATTAGAACTGGAGGAGTCGTGCCAGCTGCCAGCTCAGCTCTGGCATTGGAGACCGGGCCCATCCTGGGATGCCCATGAAGGCAGCTTCTTGAACTGGCTGTGCCCACACCGTCTCCTCACTGCGGCCTCCACCCCCTGTGGAGAGCGAGATTCTGCTTTTTGTTTGTGTGTTTTCTGATGCATGAGCTGATCCCTTGAGACATTTCTTCCTTTCCTTCTATTCCACCTTCCTTCTCCCTTGGGCCAGTGCAGACACTCCACGGTGCTTCCAACACTCAGACAGACCTGGAATTTGGTCTTGGAGTTTCCACTAACTGACTTCAGTTATTTGACCTCTCTAAAACCATAAATGTTCTCATTTTCCGAGGGGAAGAATAACAGTCCTCGCCTCATCGGTGTCTGAGGATGACACACGCAGATGCCTAAAGGGCTAATGATGGCTGAGCTCTTTCCTGTGCTCCCAGAAGGCACTGGGACAGGTGCATGGTCTCATTTAATTCATGCAAACATCCCATAATGGTCCCCATTTTACAAAGGTGGAAAGTGACCCTCAGAGGAGTCAACAACCCGACGGAGCTAGTGAAGGGCTGAGCGCAGTGCTGGGGGCAGGGGCGAGAGTTGCATAAACGTTAGCTCCATTGTCTCCCAGATCTCAAGGAGGTTGGGACTGGAGATGAAGCCGGACCCCCAGGTGGGTGGAATCCCACAGCGACCAAGCCCAGAGCTCAGGGGTGGGTAAAATGTCCACAGTGTCTTCTCGGAGCCAAGCACTTTGCTCTTCCCATTTCAAAACTAGAAGAATCCCCTCATTTGTAATTGTCCCTGATTTTTTTGTTAACCAGTTCTTCTCAGATGGTTTCCTCTAACTGCAGCTGACAGCCCAGGGTCAGGCTCAAGCCGACAGCCAAGCCCAGACCCAGATTCTCTGGGTTTCTGTTTATGGAGCCGCAGTCATTGAACCCTCTCTGTGAACCTAAGGACAAGACCAGACAGTGGGGTGCGGACCAGACGGTCGTCAATTCTGTGCTAGATTCTCCCACTTCTGATGCTTTTACAGAGCCTGTGACTTGTTGCTTCAAGGTCCCTCCACTAAATCACAGCTGCTTGGGGGCAGGGGAGGCACCGGCCGCAGGAGCCAGGGCTGTTTTTCTAAGAAGGGATCACAGGCACGCACCAGCCTTCCTTTCCTCCTCTGTCCCCTCCCCACTATACCTCTGCCTTGTTCCAGCAAAGCAGCATTAAAGGATCAAGCATCCCTAGAGGAGTCCTGGGGTCCCATTGATAAGGCTGAAGAGGAGAAACCAGCATCAGACCCACCGGCACTTGCCCTGAAATGGCGAAGCCTTCCCACAAGGCCTGGGCCAATGGGTTGAGCCCTGTAGGCCATCATTTTCTCCTGGCTCCACCAAGCTTCTCTCTAGAGATGAATGTGTTCCATTCTTCCTGGCTGCAAGGTGAATTTTCATAGCTGCACGGCCTTTCCTGTAAGACCTGAAACTGTCTCCCACTTGTAACACTTTTCCCTGCTCTGGAGCTGTAGCATGTATGTCACACATGTCCACGTGCAGATGTATGAGTTGGCATGGGGGCGAGAGGAGTTCTGCACCTGGCCTGTAGAAGGCCTCTCAGCACCACCCCAGAGCCTCACAACCCAAGGCATGTTCCCCTGCGGAGGTCCCAGGCTTCTTGAGGAAACATTGCTGCAGCCCCAGCTAGCACGACACCCCTCCAGAGCTACTTTGGATCGCCTCATTTCTTGTTCCCTTTGTCCATCGTGTGATTTCTTTTCCTTTAAAAGTTGGCCGGGCGCAGTGTCTCATGCCTGTAATTCCGGCACTTTGGGAGGCCAAGGTGGGTGGATTACTTGAGTCAAGAGTTTGAAACCAGCCTGGCCAACATGATGTAACCCCGTCTCTACAAAAAATACAAAAAAAAAAAAAATTAGCTGGGTGTGGTGGCGCGTACCTGTAGTCCCAGCTACTCAGGAAGCTGAGGCAGGAGAATTGCTTGTACCCAGGAGGCAGAGGTTGCAGTGAGCCAAGATCACACCACTGCACTTAAGCCTGTGTGATAGAGTGAGACACTGTTTCAAAAAACATAAAATTAAATTAAATTTTAAAAAAAGTTAATGTAAGGCATTGCTCTGCTAGAAAGGGGAGGAAGGGAGAAACACACGGACTGGTAGAGCCAAGCCATCCTGTGCAGCCTGCGCCCAGAATGCCCAGAGCTGGATTAATGTGCTGCGTTCACCACTTAGAGTTCTGAAAACTTTGTAAACAAGGGGTCCCACAAATTGTAGCTGGTCCTGGTAAGAACAAACATTTGTTGAGTGCATTCTACTTTCTAGGCCAATGGCTAGCAAACTTTGCTGCATGTTGGAATCACCCAGGGACACCTTAAAAATCTTACTGTCCGGGCCACACTCCAGACAATGAAGTGGAATGTCTGGTGGTGGAAGACAGGCCTCAGGATTTTCCAAAGATCCCAGGTGTTAGGATTCCCAGGCAGCACCACTGGGAGTCACTGCTGCAGGCGCCCCGTGATAAGAGGTATTAGGACTCATACTGCCCAGATGAGGACACTGATGTCCAGGGAGGTAAAGCAGCGTGCCCAAACCCACTCCCTACCATGGGAGGTGTCAGGGTACCTGACTCGACACCCCAGTTCTTTCCACTTAACCCCACGACTTAAGCCAGCCTGCTCTGCAGTTAGTTAAATTTGGCCATTCTTAAATTCTGCTAGTTTCTAAGTAAAATGGCAAGGTATCCATGCCTTTCCACTCTACTTCTAAGCATTTCTTTGGATCTTGCCCATAAAAGGGGGACTTTTGCATGCACTGTCCACACACACGCAGAATTCTGTGTGGGACGTGCAGGCAGACATCCAGAAACTTCCCACAGCCAGCCAAGCCGCAACCCCCTGGGCTGTTTCTGTGTTGTAGAGACATTTTCAAGCACTTCCCCGGCCGAAGCCTGTCACCCTCTCAGGGGAGGGCACCTCCTTTCAGCGAAAGTCATCTGGCCTGTTGAAGAGCGCCCGGCATTTGCCCTTCACGGGGCGCCACCTTCCACCTCCCTGCGTCTGTGCGTTCAGAGCCCCTGAGTCTGTAGACACGGGAGGGTTGATGCTGCTCCCGAGACAGCACCACCCACAGATGCTGTTTTCATTTTTGTCTTTTTCCCAAAGACTTTTGTCCAAGCGTGCGGGGTTTCCTTTCCTCCATGTTCACCTCCTTTGTGCCCAGGTCCTATCTCAAGCCCTGGCTGGCTTGCTGCAGGGGCTGCGGGTGGGGTTGAATTTGGAAAGAGAAGGGGATATTTGCTTGCAAATCCTGGAAACATCAGTTGGAGGCTCCTGGTGTTTGGGGAGTCTCACCTGCTCCTGCCAGGATGCGCCACGGTCTCCTGGCCAGCAGAGAGCCAACTTTGGGGAGAAGAACATGAATGTGGCCACTCTGCTTCCCCACTCTCTGCCTGCAAAGAGGTCCATGGCCTCTGGTAGATGGAGGCCCTCAAGCGCCTGTGGAGGTTATGTGCTGTTTGTTTGTTTGTTTGTTTGTTTGTTTTTTGAGATGGAGTCTCACTCTGTCACCCAGGCTGGAGTGCAGCGGCGGGATCTTGGCTCACTGCAACCTCCACCTCCTGGGTTCAAGCGATTCTCCTGCCTCAGCCTCCCAAGTAGCTGGGAACCACAGGTGCCTGCCACCACGCCCAGCTAATTTTTTGTATTTTTAGTAGAGATGGGGTTTCACCATGTTAACCAGGATTATCTCGATCTCCTGACCTCGTGATCCATCCGCCTTGGCCTCCCAAAGTGCTGGGATTACAGGCATGAGTCACCGTGCCTGGCCGGTTTAGGTGTTTTTTTAAAAATCAGTTTTAAAGGCCACATGACAACTTTCTTCCCACAAGGCTATAGGGGGCCATGTTTCCCCAAAGGGCTGCTTAGTTGTTAAAAATCACATTTGCTATTTCTCAGATAGAATTGTCCTCAACTAAATATTTCTGACTGTCCAAGTGACAATGCAAGGACTCAACTGACCTCTCCTGGTCCAGGCTGAAGCCAGAGCATGGAAGGCCTCCTTGCACCCTGGTGGGCCAGTGCACGCATCTTTTACTCTTCGTGTTAAGAAAAATAGACACTTCTTTAGCAGTTGTATGCATGTGCCTCTCTCTGGGTTGGTATGTGCTCTGGCTTTTCACCTGACTGAGGGAGATTGACAGTGTGATGGGTGGAGCTCTTGTCTAGAATGTTCTAGGTTTCTGGCCAGGTGCAGTGGCCCACACCTGGGGGAGGCTGAAGCAGGAGGGTCACTTTGAGGTCAGGAGTTTGAAACCTGCCTGGGCAACACGGCAAGACCTTATCTTTACAAAAAATTTTAAAAATTACCCAAGTGTGGTGACCCATGCCTATAGTCTCAGCGACTTGGGAGACTGAGGCAGGAGGATTGCTGGACCCCTGGAGGTCTAGGCTACAGTGAGCCATGATCACACCACTGTACTCCAGCCTGGGCGACAGAGGGAGACCCTGTCTCAAAAAAAAAAAAAAAAAAAAACAGATTTCTAAAACCTTTGTCACCTTGTCTTTGTTACAATGCAGGTTACACACCTTTGTGTCCCATCACAATTTAATCAAAATATGCCCTGTGGAAGATTCTACAAGGCCACATCTAATGGAAGCAATGAGCACAGCGGTATTAAACTCAAAGGTGTCTGACACATTTGTTAACAAATGTCCTCCTCTGAGTCCATGGGGAGAGGTGTGTGGATGGAGGTCTCGGGTGTTGTTATTCCCCCAGGTAGCTTTAATAGCCAGAATCAGCCATCAGATGTTTTTCCCAGACAGGCTGGTATCTTATTAGAAATGCAGTAAGTAGAATTTCATGCAATTGAAAAGAAATCCAACAGACTCCAATCTAAAGAATATCATTTTAGGAAAATAGCGGCGACTTATAATTTACTGCCCCTAAATTGGAAAATCAGTTTTAGAACATTGTAAACTTTTAATTGCATGCAGCCTGAAAACAGGTTTAAAATAGAAAGAAGGGGAAAGAGAGCTCACAGTCACTGAACACCTTCGATTCTGTGCCAGGCTCAGTCTTATTGTTTCATTTCACCCTCGCCACAGCCAGATGAGATTGGAGTTCCTTCCCCTGAGTTATAAACGAGGACACCCAGGCTCAGCAAGGAAAGCATCTTTCTCAAGGTCACGGGGGAGAAAGTTGCAAGGTTTGGACTTCAAGTCAGGTCCACCTGGCTACAAAACCTGTAATCTTTGTTTTGTTTTGTTTTTCAAGACAGGGTCTCACTCTGTCTTCCAGGCTGGAGAGCAGTGGCACGACCTTGGCTCACTGCAATCTCCGCCTTCTGGCTTCAAGCGATTCTCCTGCCTCAGCCTCCTGAGTAGCTGGGATTACAGGTGCACACCACCACACCCAGCTAATTTTTGTAATAGAGACAGGGTTTCACCATGTTGTCCAGGCTGTTCTCGAACTCCTGACCTCAGGTGATCCACCCACCTTGACCTCCCTAAGTGCTGGGATTACAGGCATGAGTCACTATGCCTGGCCAAAACCTATAATCTTTGAATCCACCATGAAACATCTGCCTGGAAACATTTCCTTTCTTCTACAAATGGACCCCCATGACTGCCACTTAGGTGGTTCCAGAAAATGGTGGCTGCTTCTGCCTCCCTGCGCTTCAGATCCACTCATGGCATGTGAAACATGCTCACTGCCGTGGGAGTGGGACAAAGGAAGTCTTGGGAAGGCGCAGGTCACTTCTTTCCAAATTGCGTCCTAAGAGATGTCACTTTCATCAGCTCTTCCAGAGCATATTTAGAAAGCCAGTTTTATTTATTTATTCTTTTTTCTCTTTAATTTTAGGTTCAGGGGTCAATGTGCAGGTTTGTTACATAAGTATATTGTGTGATGCTGAGGTTTGGGCTTCTAATGATTCTGTCTCACAAGTAGTGCACAGAGGACCTGATAGGTAGTTTTTCAACCCTTCCCTCTGCCTGCTCCCTTTTTGGAATCCCCGGTGCTTATTGCTCCCATCTTTGTGCCTGTGTGCACCCAATATTTGGCTTCCACTTACAAGTAAGAACATGTGATATTTAGTTTTCTGTTTCTGCATTAATTCACTTAGCATAATTGCCTCCAGCTGTATCCATGTTGTTGCAAAGGACATGATTTCATTCCTCTTTACAGCTGCGTAGTATTCCATGGTGGCACATGCACCACATTTTCTTTATCCAGTTTACCATTGATGGGCACCTGGGTTTACTCCATGTCTTTGCTATTGTGAATAGTGCTGCGATAAACATAGGAGTACAGGTGTCTTTTTGATAGAACAATTTGTTTTCCTTTGAGTATATACCTAGTAATGGGATTGCTGGGATGAATGGTAGTTCTATTTTTAGTTCTTTGAGAAATCTCCAAACTGCTGGAAAGCAAGTTTTAATACACAAGCACCCTCTTTCCCCACCTACAGAACCCTGACCTCCTTTCTAGATTGATCTCTGCTAATCACCCTCCCACTCCCCCAACCCTGGCTTGCACTAGACTTGTTTGCTATTCCCTAGTAAATCTCACAAGCATTGGCTGAAGCAGTTTCTCTTTTCTGAAATGCTCTGACCCTCCGTACCTAGCTACGCTTTTCTCCAGGCAGCATTTATGAGGCCGGTGTTGTCTGAGTGTCCTTTGTGGCCAGGCGGGACAGAGCAAGGGCAAGATGCTGACATATGCTGAACAAGACACCGTTCTAGCCGCACAGATAGTCCAGCAAATTGGAAGACCAGCATCGTCCATTCTTGCACCTTGCATCTTGTATTTGCATCTTTTTGGTACCTTTGTTCCTTGTGTCTGGCTTTGGAGTTAGGATGGGTCTGTCTGTCCTCCATGTAGGGAGTTAGAGCGAGTTTCATGTTGCACCCCACAGAGCCCTGCACAGGGATTTGAGAATGGTAGGCCTCCAGGGAATGTTTTGTATCCAACTACGTGATTTAGGGGGCACAAAAATTTCTCCCTGGCCCTGTGAGAGTCAGAGCTGAGAAGCATCGAGAAAGTGTAGCTCTGGGTGTGGATGACTAATCAGACTGCATAAATGACAAAAGCCCTCTCGTCCCACAGCAGGTTATTGGGAGTCGTACCTTGACTTCGGTTCATTTTGCTCACATAGGCCAAAAAGTAAAGCCCAAGAAAGGACAATTTGCAAAATGGTGGTGCCAAGGTCATTTGTTTGCAACATGATGCTCTGTAGGAAGTGAGAGGACGAACAGCACCAGAGAACACAGGGCCTTCCCTCCCCTCTGCAGATGTGCCCAGCAGCACGGGAACATGTCTCTGGGGATGGCCGTAACCCTGGGTCTGGAAGTCTTTGAGGGAGGTGTCCATTCAGCCCGAGCTCTGAGAAGAAGATGCCATTGGCACCACCTGGCACCCAGCCACTGAACTTCACAGCACCTACGCCCCCAAGTGAGTCATGTTAAATCACACAAGCAGAAGGGACTGGGCCAGAGGGAGAGAGGGAGCCACCATGTTTCTTTCTTTTCATCCTCTTTTACCTTCTGATTATTGTTTCTAATGGCTCCTTGGTGAAATAAACCATTCATCACACACATCCTCTTTTTAGGCTTTCCTCCTTCCAAGTGAGGAACACGGACAGGGCTTTCTCAGGAAGCTTTCTAGGACCCAGCTGCCTGCTGTTCTCGGGAGAACACATCGGTTCTGTGCATGGCCCTCTGTGGTATGGGCACAGATAGCATTCCTCGCCAGGCTGCTGTGGGACTTTTCATCCAGAAATGGCACTGAATGGAGAATGAGTGAGGAAACAGACCCCCATCTTTTGAGGATCTGTGGACCCAGCCAGCTCTAGAAGATCAATTGCTCAGCCAATGCACAGCTAAAAACGCCCTGCCACAGGGGGCAGGGACTGAAGAGGGTGGGGTGAGTTCATAAAGGGTGGGGTTGAGTTCATTAAGGGAGGGGGTGAGTTCATTAAGGGAGGGGGTGAGTTCATTAAGGGAGGGGGTGAGTTCATTAAGGGAGGGGTGAGTTCATTAAGGGAGGGGGTGAGTTCATTAAGGGAGGGGGTGAGTTCATTAAGGGAGGGGTGAGTTCATTAAGGGAGGGGTGAGTTCATTAAGAGAGGGGGTGAGTTCATTAAGGGAGGGGATGCCAAAGGAGATGGAATCCCAGAGGGCCTGGAAATGACCTTTTCACTTCAGTTTACTCTAATCTGGGCTTCTTGTGATTTCTGTAAGCACTGCTTGGAAAAAACTCAGTTGCTACACAAAGTTCTCCTTTCCACACCTAATACTATTGGTGGCTCTGACTCTTAAGTGTTTATGGCAGGTTAAGTATTGTACATACGCCATCTCATCAGTCCTCACAGCAGCACAGTTGGGGAAACTTCATCCTTGTGTTCCAGAGAGGACTCGCCCTAGGCCACATAGCTAGAAAGTAGGAAACCTGGGACCTGAACCTGGGTCTCCCTGCCTCCAAAACCTAGCAGGACATTCTTGCGCTAGACACACAAAGCAGTTATGCCTTTTGGGCTCTGGCCTTTATGATAAAATTCTAAACCTAGTCTCAGGCAAAGCAAACATTTGATCTGCTCTGTTTCCTGCCTAACCTAAAAAGGTGCCTGCCACAAAAGCTAGATTTACCAGAGCCCTTGCTATGGCAGTCTTGCTATACTGGCAGATTCACGCCTTGATGAGATTACTGTCTATGGTGAAAGTTGATTCAAGGTCTTGGGATTGCTTTTTGCACACTACCCAGGTTTATTAGCAGGGAGTGTTGTCAGGACACACGGCCAGTGCTTCATATGACCTAGTAACACAGAAGGAGGGAGCCCCTTAACCAATCCCCCTGAGCGAGCCCGCCTCCTGCAGGGACACTGATGTGTGTCTCATAAATTCAGCCATTGTGTCTGCGAGCGCCTTAGCTGTAGCTGGTTTTATGAGATATCATGGTGCTGTGTCGTGCACCTGTGTAGCTGAGAGCAGAATGTTCGCTGCGGAGATGGAAAAAAAAAAAACCAGCCACTGGAAGGGATATAAGCACAGTCCCCTTTTGTTAGCAATGAAAGTGGAGCACATGGCCTGGAGTAACTTTCTGAAAGATCATTGAAAGAAACTCACTAGTTTCTTCTTTATACCCATATCCTTTAATCTTTTGGCTAAAATTTCATGTACCCAATGAAGTAACCGGATTTATTTTTCACCCACCAGCCAAGATGTTAAGTGGACCCTTCAGCTTTCCCTCTGCTCTCTGCCTTTAACCTGGGCCAATTAGGTTGGGAACTACACTGCAGCATGGCCACAAAACAACACAATTGCTCAGAATTGTACTTCGAATGCTGCTGTTCTCCCATGGGAATCGGAAATCCCAGAGCCTGCATGCTTAACCCTTTCCACACCATGGACACGCCTCAGGTTCTAAAGAGCAGAGCATGTCACACAGGCAGACCATGACCTTGGCTCCTAATCTGGACGGCCAGCTTCAGGGATGCCCACGTGGAGAAGAGAAAATGACCAGAGAACAAGTGTGCTCACAGCCCTTGTGGGAATAATCGTGCCCACCTGGGGGGCTTTTCTGAAGACACTGACTCAGAGCCGACTAAGATAGGGGGGCAGTCTTGTCTTCTTTGGTGGCTCATCTCTGCCTCTGTTTCTCCATCAGATCACAGTGAAAGATGTAGCCCACAGTGTTGCTCACGATTTCAGAGGAGAATTGAAAATGAGGAGGAATGGAATATTCACAAGTGTGTCTACTTGTCAACAAAGCCTGCCAGGTGTGTTCTCTCATCTCCGGGGATCAGCAGCTTCCTGTAATCTCCCTTTATGCCTTTCATTCACTCTAATCACAAGGACTTTACGAGAGGCCCTCCTTGACCCAAGGCATGAGCTCGGCCCTTTATTTGTAAGTGAACTCAGCAGTGTTCACTTACACTTTTGAGGATCTGCGCCCAGGGAAGGGGAAGCGTGGTCAGACAGCAGGCTCTCTGAACTCACCTTTCTGGACAAGGATCTCGCCAGGCATTGTGCATGCCTCCTTCTTTTCTTTCCCCTTGAGCTGTCTGGGTTTCACAGCAGGTTATAAAGCGAAAAGCCTCACCTGGCTTTGAAACCACTTCCCCTTGGCCCAGCTCAGTAGCTGGTCCTCAGGTAAGTGCATGTTATGTTCCCAGACTGTTCCAGAGAGGGTGACCGACTGTCCTGGTTTGCCAGTACTCTCCTGCCTGGGAGACCTCCTGGCAGACTGGGACCATCAGTCACCCCAGCAGGGGACAGCAGGGATCCCCTGGCTGTTTCTTTAGCAACCCGAGCGGCTCACTTGGGAGGCTGCATGGCAGAGCAGGGGAAGCACTTACAGTGGAAGCGAGGCCTGTGATGCTGTCAACTTGCTTCTTAACCCTAGGTCAGTCAATTACTTTCCCTGTGTTTCAATTCTTTTTGCCACCTGTACGGTGGGAATAATACCTATTTGTTCAATTCCTAGGATGCTGTGGGAATTAAATTACATAGAAGCTGCAAAACAATTTAGCTTTCTTGGAGTTGGACACCACCTGAACCTGAGTGAAATGATTGTGCACTTCTTAATGGCCTCCATCTCTGGCCAAGCTGCCTTGGGACTAGAACAACCGTCTAAGTCCCAGTTTCCAGCCTAAAACAGCATGAGGACAAGGCCAGGAGGCCACAGCAAGGCTGTAATCAGAACCCACAAGGATTGCCTGGAGATGCTGCAGTGCCGCCACCACCCAACGGCCAGAGCCCCCAGCAAAGGTACCACGGGGCTCCAGAGGGCGTTGGTGGGGAGAGGGAACAAAGGTTCGAGTCACAGAAATCTTTACTACAATGATAGTCATGACAGGTGGATGACAGTGCTGTCCCTGACCCTCTACTCTGTTCCTCTATTTGGTACCCTATATCTGGAATGTTTGGGACACATGAACACACCTGAGTGAGACTGAGGCCTCTGTCTGTCGCTTCCTACACACACGCACACACACACATACGCACACGCACACACACACACACGCATGTCTCTAAGGAGGTGCACTAATAAGCCCCACCCATGCTCCTGCCTTCCTAGACCCCCCAGGACATGGCTTTGTGGCTGCTCTTTCCCATGCACAGCGGTGATGGCCTTTCAATCCTAAGTCCAGTTTGCTCCTGCCTTGGGGCTTCCACACTACTTCTTTTCTGCCTGGAACGTTCTTCCTCCAGATCTTTCTGTGGCTGGCTCCTTCTTGTTGTTCAGGTCTCAGCTAAAATCTCACCTCAGTGGAGAGGCTGTTCCCAACCACCGGCTCCATCTGGAGGAACCGCATCTTATGTTACTTTCTTTCACAATGGAGTTTATTCATCAACCACTTATTACTCTATGCCACTTTCTTTTGCTTATTTTCTGACTTCTTCCTGTGGTGAGACAGCCCGGTGTCTCCTACTAGCCATCCTCTCCTTCCCTGGTCGCAGAGCCCTGGATTTTAGCCAGGCATGTGTTCACCCAGAACAAGACAGCATGTCCAAGCCTCCCTGGCCTGAGGTGTGGCCGCATGACTCAGCTCTGGCTTATTGGATATAAGTGGAAGCATGCTTGGAAGGAGGAGGTGCGCTTATTCTATCCCCTTTCCTCCTCCCTGTCAGCTGGAACGTGAATGTGATTGCTGGAACTGAAGCAGCCATGTTGGACTCTGAGGTGAAAGCCTCATGCGCAGGAGAGCAGGGCACAGATAATAAGGATCCTGAAAGCCCTGGCTCATGTCTTTCTGGACTTCTTTTATGGTAGAAAGAGATGAGATTCTAACTTGTTTAAGCTACTGTTATGTTGGGTCTTTTGTCATTTGCAACTAAACCAACTCTTACTAATGCCTGTCCCTCCCTCTGCTCACCCTTGTCCATGCCTCCCACCTCACAGAACATGAGCTCTGTAAAGTCAGAGTCCCACCTGCCTTGTTGACTGCTGTAGCCCCAGCACTAGAGCAACACCTGCAATAATAGTCATTGTGTAAATGCTTATTCAATAGATAACTTGCTCATCTCTCTTCATATTTAATTTCTTCCCTCTACTGCCTCCTTTCCCTCTTAGCATCATGTTATTTTAGTTCTCTTTTGACCTCCCTCAAATCCTCTCTTGCCTATGTGTCCCTGATAAGTAGACATTTCCCATATTTATGTCCTTGGCTGAGGTGGAAAGAACTAGGCATTTCCATGATGATGTCTACATTCCTAAAAACCCTTCCAAGAGAAGCTGCCCTTACCACAGCCCATTTCCGGCCTTGTTTAGTTCCATATGCTCCTGTCCCACCCTGATTGGATGGGGGTATCACGTGACCCACCAATGGACATGACAGCCAATCAGTAGGCTTCTCAGGAGCCTATGTCATTGCCTGGTCTAGAAGAATGAACTGCACCAAAGAGATTCTCTCTATCAGGAATATTTCCTCATTTTGATTTTAAGTTTACTTTATATGAAAAATACTCGTAAACACTTAAAAGAAAAATCACTCCCCCAGTTATACCAGTTTTTAAAAACATACATGGACATGAAATTCTTACCCCTTCCCCTTCCCAGGCCTAAGAAATCTTGTCCGCTTGACATAGCCTTAGAAGTTACTATGTTATTTTCCTGATTTTATTCTTTTATTAAAGAGGCATCTAAATATACACACATGTTTACACACATACCCCCCCACAAACTCACACTTATCTTCTATATATTGGTCTGCAGTGTAGAATCTCTCTAGGCCCAGAACTGCAGCTCTGCCAGGGACTGCTCCAAGGCTTTGAGCGAATGTCTGCTGACATACTCCATAATCTCCCCACTGATGCAATATTCAGCACGTCACAGTGAACATTCTTAGATATGTAGATTTACAAACTTGAAGACAGTTACTGAAAAGCAGGATTGCTAAGTCAAGGAGTATGCATTTAAAAAATTTTAAATACATGTTACCAAGTTAATATCCAAAATGGTTATAGCAGGTTTAAATTTCCACTCTCAAATATAAGGATTTCTATTTTCTTACACTCTCTTTAGCATTAGCCATTGCCATACTTTTAAATTTTGGGCAATGAGCTATAAAAAGATAGAATCACATGACATTTTAATTTGTACACTCTCATTTGCTGGCAAAGTTGCCTCCGAGACTCAAGTGCTGAGCTGGTGTTGAAGGATATGAAGAGAGAGGCCGTGAGATGTGATGCACATTTTGAGAGAGAGGCCAGTTGAGAGGGAGAAGGGTCGTGGTGCAGTGAAGTCACCAGGAGGGAGAAGCTATGGGAAGAGAAGAGGTGGGAGGAGAGGAAAGAATGTCAGTGGTGGGGTCAGGAGACCCGAGCAGCGTGGGTGGAGGCTGAGGCATGCTGTTGGTGGAGCTGGAGATGAGGCTGTGCCACATCAGCTGGTGGCTCTGGTGAGGCCTGGGAGGCCAAGTAACCTTCCAGCTCATCCTCGTCCTTGCGTCACCTCCCAGCTTCCTGTTTCACATTGCTCTTGGCAGGGAGGACATCTTCAACAGAGTCCAGCTGGCACTTCAATCCTAATGTGTCCAAAGGAACCTGGCTTTCCATCTATCCCCAAATGGAATCTTCTAGATTTTCCTGTTTCTCTGAATGACTCCCACCGTGCTCCTGGTCACAGGGACCTGGAACTGTGGAGACATTTTCCTCTCTACTCTTAAATCTGCTCTTATTTAATATTTGTATTTTATTTTAAATTATGACTCAGATAGACATAGAATCACCACGATGACCATTTCTAATGCGCAGCTCGGCAGTGTCAAGGACGCTTTGCTGCTGTGCAGCCCGTCTCCAGCACGCCTTTCATGTGGCACGAATGAAATGCTGTGCCCATTGTGCAACTTCCCCTTTCCTCTCTGGAAAGACGTCTTCAACCCCACAGCCACTCTGTCCAGTCACCAAGGATGAGGGTCAAGTACATCTGTACCTGCAGGACCTGGTACTGGACCTGCCATGTGCTTGGACCCATGCTGTTTATTCCTACTTCTCAAACAACCGCCTGGTGGTTCCTCTGAGGAGACTGAAGCCCATGGCAACCTCTGGGAGAGGCAGGCCCTGGGAGTCTAAGGGCACCTGTGTCCTGACCTTGGATCCTTGCTTTCTCGGGTCCACCTCGTCCCCTGTTGTGACCCTCCAGGCCCACCCTCTGCTGCCTGCATGCACAGTGGGGGACCTGGGGTGCTGTTCTACTGTGCTCCCCCTCGCGCTCCCTGTAGCTGCTGCCATCAGCCTTGCTGTCCCTGCTCTGGCCACATAACCCCTCCTTCTTCCCATGTTTCTCTGTTTCTCCACATAGGCCTTGCGTTGCGCACTCCTGGTGGAGTTCGAGCCCTCGGCCTGGCGTTTGAATCCTCCCAGCCATAGCTCTAACGGCCTTGCCGGCTGCCCCCTTCTCTGCTGTTGCTGCCAGCTCTGCCTTCATTTCTTGCTTCTGTACCTTTGCCTTTCCTGCTTCTTTTGTCCCAAATGTTCTTCTCCACTCCATTCCCCAAAAGCTGTGTCTGTTTTTCTTTGCCATTGCCTCACCAGGAGGCACAGGCCTAAGACGCAATAGGTGCTCAATACATTTTTATGGAACAAGTGAGTGAATGAATGGTGCGATCCTTCCTCTCTTGCAAGGCTCCATCTGAGCCGCCTCCTCCTTGGGGAAACCTTGCTTACCCCCTGCAGCTTGGATGTCCTCATTTGGACTTCATTTGTTCCTACCTTTTCATGTGCCATGTTCTGAATTGAATTAATTTTAACTACTTCTCTGAGCTTCTCAATTGGATTGTGAGCTCCTTGGGGTAGAAACAATATTTTTAGTTTTCAATAAGTATATCCTTCTCCCTTGCATACATACACACACACAAACACACGCACACACATGCACACACACACGCACACACTCATGATGCTGCACACGAGCTGGTGCGCACAGCAGTGGATGCTCCGTATGTGTCAGTTGGCGTGGCCTGAGCTAGCCGACAGTAGTCTTCCAACCCTCTGCTCTTTCTGCAGGCACCGGGGCTCCTTCCCTCCTCTCTACCTCATCCCAGCTTTGGCTCCCATTTCTCCATCATGCGGCTGGGGTAGCATTGCCAACTGGCATCCATGGGCAGGAGGATGATTCACGCTGGCTGTTGTGCTATCAGCCTTCCCCACACCGCACAACACGTAGAGGATGAAAATGGGTCCCTGCAAGAACCCTACATTTTTATATGTCAGAGAAAGAGAGTCAGCCAAGAATAAGCTAAGATGTCCAATGCAAACCTGGCTTCCACTGGAGTAACGATGGCAAGTATTTAGGGTGCTTTCCTGAGATACCAGGCACTGGGTTAGGCACCTGCATTCCCCCATTTAAACACCACTCCCCCACTGGCCCTGGGTGAGGACCAGTGTGGTCTCCAGTTTACAGCTGAGGAGTCAGGCAGAGCAGGGTAGGGAGTGCGCCCAGATCACACAGCTGCTGAGCAGCAGCACCAAATTCAAACCCAGGACTGTGCGCTTGGGCTCCACCCTCTGCTCCAAAGCATCCTGGTGGGTGGCAGAGAAAGCTGTCCTGGGAAGCACATCGTCCTGACCATGGGTTTTACAATGAGGAAGCTGAAGCCCCAGGGGAGATGGGGAGTCACTGGACAAGCCTCTCCTCTCCTTGTAGAGCAGGCACGAAACCCAGGTGTGTTAGGCCATTTTTGCATTGCTATAAAGAAATACCAGAGACTGGGTAATTTCTAAGAAAAAAGGTTTAATTGGCTCATGGTTCTTCAGGCTGTACAGGAAGCATGGCGGCATCTGCTTCTGGGGAGGCCTCAGGGACCTTTTAGTCATGGCGGAAGGCGAAGTGGGAGCAGGCAGTTCACACGGCAGAGCAGGAGTGGGGTAGGGGGTAAGTCTTAAACAACCATATCTCACGAGAACTCACTCACTATCATGAAGACAGCACCAAGCCGTGAGGGATCCGCCCCCATGACCCAAACACCTCCCACCAGGCCCCACATCCACACTGGGGTTTACTCAACCTGAGATTTGGGTGGGGACAAATATCCAAATGACATCACCGGGTTTCTCAATTCCCAACTCCACGCCCTTTCCAGTCTTGTACACCAAAGAGCAGAATGTCCCTCCCTTTCTTCTTTAATGAGCTGCTTATTAAGGGTGTCTAATGGCAAACTCGATTTGGGAGAAGCATTGGGGTTTTTTTTCCTTTAAGGCAAGGAGTAAATGCATGGAGCTGGGAACAGTTCAGGGCAACAGTTTAGGATGAAGAGAGTAGAGTGGGGGGAAAGGGACTGGACTGATTGTGTAGAAGGAGCAGGAGCCACAGGGGGGCCCTTCGGGGTGGCCAAGCTCTCTTCCAAGAGGAAGAGAGATGTCCCACTGACGGCTTCTGATGGGGAGACAGGCGTTCCCTCAGAATTTGGGGAAGATGGTAATTGATGGGGACCCTGATTATTATGTCAAAGCGGAGGCCAACAGGGGTGGTTGGGGGTAGAGCTGGGGGCTGCTGTGACTCAAGGTTTGTAATTTCTCAGCAGGCAGCCAGTGTGGTGGGAGAAACGGTGCCTGTGAGGCTAAAACTGGGATTTCAATCCCACCCTCTTATCTGTTGGCTTTGGACAAATCACATCACTTTTCTGAAGTTCTGTAACTCTCTGTGGAGTTGGTTTTGGGAGCAAAAGAGATTGTAGAAGTAACATCACTTTGCAATATATAACGTGCTTTCCAAGGCCTGTGTTCTTATCGGGAAAAGCAGTAACATTGCTCGGATGTGGGCAGGGTGGATGGGGACTGATTCCTTCACTGAAAACATGCATATTGATTGAAGCATACAGTGTGCCTAAGCCTGTGTTAGATGTTATGGGAACATACAAAATAATCCCACAGTTTGCCGAGGTGTGGCTGTGGGATTCACACAGAACAACACCCAGGAGGCCGCGATGAGGAGGAGAAGAGGGGTCAGGTAAGGGAAGAGGAGTGAGCCCAGGAGTTCTTGACCAGGGCAGCCTCCAGCAAAGATGAACATCATACCAGGCTGCACTTGACAATAAGGAGACCAGGAAATGCCAGGAGGACAGCGAGCATTCCTGGTGATGAAACGGGGGGCAACAGAGGACCTAGGAGAGTTCTTTTGAGAGTAGAACCCCCAGTTCTTGAGAGCTCACTGACCACGGGATGTAAGGGAGACTCAAAGAAGAGGCTGTGCCCGAGTGAATGAGGTCATGGTGGTCTGGATATTAGAGGCGGTGGCATCAGGGGAAGGTCACATTTAAGAGCAACTGTGCCAATACCTTCTGTTCTCAGGGAAAAGGGGCCGTGTGGCCATGTCCTCCAGCTGTCATGTTCCTAGCACACCCCAGATGTGCCTGGTTGGCCCTCTCCCTCCAGCTGGCTCTTCCATGTGGCTGCTCGCAACTCCTTCCCCTGGCAATTACATCCCCACTCCACCCAAACACCTTAGCCCCGGCAGTCCTACTTATCGCCATCTCCATGCCTTCCTGACACCTCGAAGGACCTTGATCCCAAGCAGACTTTTACTGAGTGCTGGTATCAACGATTAGCCGGGTATTTCCAGATGCATTTTCCCATGGAGTCCTCACCACAACCATGAGAGATGGGCATTACAATCCTATTTTGCACAAGGGAGAAATGACCCAGTTACCCAGTACGCAGAATAGTCTATTCAGTCATTCATTCAACAAATATTTAATAAATACCTACAACTTGCCAGGCTGTGTGAGAAACTCGACACAGTGACAGAGCTGGGTTTTGAACTTCAAACCCAGTGCTTTGCCTGCCATATCTGGCCCCAGTCTCAGGTATTCCTTTCTCTCACACACAACTGTCCACTGAGTCACTGTCCAGCGCAAACCCTGTTGAGCACACTTGGTTCAGTCAGCCCATGGCTACTTCTCCCATCGGAATGCCAGATATTTGAGGACAGGAACTGTTTTTATCTTTGCATCTCCAAATTTGTCTGAGAGCAAGTCCCTCAATAAAGGAGCATTGAGGGAAATTGAGCTGGCTTGCTGGATATACAGATCCTTCCTTGAGAAGCCAGGCACCGAAACCATGCCCTGGTTCTTTAGCGGCATTTAAAGCAGAACATTACATTTGAAACCCCTCCTTTCTATGAGGCACTTAGAGCACTTTCTAGATCATGGGTAATTAATCCATGACACACCCTGGGAGGAGTGGGAACAGGAGCAAGAAATGCTGCTCTCATTTTGCTGATGGAGAAATTCAGCGCAGAGCCTGTCCTGGTGTCATACAGGAAGCCAGCAGAGGACCAAGGAGGTGGATTCTCCTCCTCCCTCTGTGTTCCATCCATCCTGTCCTCCGGATCCTGCTGTGCCTCCAGGGCGGAAAGAGCTGCTCTGCCTGACAGGGACTGCTGTGCACAGCGCTGATGCCTGGATGCAGAGCTCTGACCCAGATTTCCCAAGGCCCAAAACAGTTATTTTATCTAATATACAAATGGAAAAGTTTGGGTTATAAGATTAAAAATTGATAACTGCAATCATAGCTTTTAAGTTAACCTAAGATGAAAATGTTTTATTCATTCTTTCAGGGCAGGAATTTACATTTGTTCCCTAGGACAGTGACAGACACATAGTAGCTGCTTAATAAATATTTATTAAATAAATGAGTTTATTTGTACTTATTTTACTTTGGTGAGATTTAAAGTCTGGACAGGTTGGAGTCCTGTTTTAATGACTAAGCAAGCCTCATCTTAAAAGGCCAGCATGGATGTTTGCACATCAGTGATGATGATGACGATGATCAATCCTGACTGATTGCTTGTAAAGCGAAAGCTCCTGCTTTTCCTCATGTAAGTCATGTGTGCTGAGTTTTGTTTCCTGATGTTTTTTTCACCTGTATCTCTTAAAGGACCCTCTTTTGCTGATCAGCCCATTACTCTCTCAGAAGGCCACCTAGAATTAAGGGTGTAATTTTGGCCATGAAATACTGTGGAATGAACTAATTCACGAGGGGTTCAACTGTGCCCTGTTAGCACAAGGTTCAGTTTGGCCAATGGGCACTGATCATTTTTTCTAAAGATCTCACAAGTCTTATTTGAAACTTTCACTAAATTACATTTTGAAAACTAATTTGCATTATCTATAAGATACAATTTTCTAAACCAAGGCAAGCTTCAGCCTAGCCCCTGTTTCAGCTGTGCCCAAGGAAATAGAGTATCAATTCAATTTCATTGTATTTGCCCTTCTTCCTCTACTTCCTCCACCAACAAAATCCATTTTGTGTAACATCAAAAGAGAGCTTTGATAAAGGTATCTAAAGAGTAGTCATGATTGCCACTCACAGGTCCCTCCCTTCCCCTTCTCCCAGGCACATGGTAGGATTTTGCTTCCCCATCCCCTCAAGTCAGACATGCCATGAGGCTTGCTTTGGCCAATGGCATGTGAGTATGTGGCATGGATCCATGTGGCATGGATGACAAGGGCCACCTCCCTGTGGAAGTCTTTGAGAGCAGGTGCATGATTCACACCTTCTGTTTCTCTGCTCTGGCGACTGGCGATGTTCCAAATGGTGGGGCTCCATCGTGCTGGAATAAAATGGAGTGGAATCCTCCTCTCCCATGAGAATACCATATAGGGTGAGGGGGAAGCAAATCTTTACTATTTTTCACCCCTGAAATTTTTATTTATTGTTGCAGCACAAGCTGACCCATCCTGACTGATAAAAGAGAAGATTTAAAATCAGCAGCTCTGGTTTAGAAAATGTGCATCCTTCCTCCCTGTCTCTCTTTGACTGTGCCCACACTCACATCTCTCTCTCTGTCTCTCTCTCTCTCGAGAGAGAGAGACAGAGAGAGAGAGAGAGAGAGAGATAAATTGTACTCTTACTTTGAGTACTGCTATGATTCGAATAAATCCAATAGTCTTTTGATTCATAAAAGAATGATAGCCCCAAAGGACTAGAGGCTTTTCATACCAGGTATGCACCTTCCTCAAGGTAAGGTCCTTCACTTGTGACTCAGTTGTTTGTGGGACCGGGTGTGAGTGAGGCAGTGGCCCACGTGATAAGTGCATCAGCCTTTCCAGTGATTCCAGAGACAGCATGAGTTGCCCAAGTGGCAGAACCAGCAGCTACAGTCCTCTTTTAATATGTAGTCATACCTCTGTTCATATTTCTAAAATGACTGTCCCCTCATGCGTGTCAGAACCATCGAATCAATTAAGTATTGTAGTTCCAGTGATCAGGAGGCCCGAACTCTAGCCACTGCTTTATGTCTCATCTTTCTTTGTAAACTTAATTTTTTCATCCATATATTAGGCATCATAGTATTGATTGTCTACTATTTAAAACTATCGTGTGTACATTGTTCAGACCCAATGGAGGACCAATAAATCACTTCTCATGGGAAACTTGCCACTGACCAATATCTATAGAACAAGGCAAAATGAATTGCTTTGAATAATTGGAATCATCTGATCAAACAAGTCTTCACCAAGTCAATTTTCTTAAAAAAAAAAACTATTTTTAAGAGCAGTTTTAGGTTTACAGAAAAATTGACAATAAAGCATAGAATACCTTGATACTCCATCTCCCCTTGCACACAGTTTATCCTATTGTTAATATCTTGTACTCGTATGGTATTTTGTTATAAGTGATAAATATTGATACCTCATTGTTAACTAAAGTCCATAGTTTGTGTTAAGGTTCACTCTTGATTTTGCACATTCACTGAGCTCTGACAAATGCATAATGTCATATATCCACCATCACAGTGTTACACAGAATAGTTTTGCTGTCTTCAATATCTGTCTCGTGTGCTTCACCTGCTCACTCCAACCCCTGGCAACCACTGATCTTTGTTGGCTCTATAGTTTTGCCTTTTCCAGAATGTCATATAATTAAATTATATAGTTGGCAGCCTTTTTGAACTGGCTTCTTCCATTTAGCCATATACATTTAAGGTTCCTCCATATCTTTTCATGGCTTGATAGCTCATTTCTTTTAATCGCTGATAATATTCCATTATCTAGATGTACCAGTTTATTTATTCATTTACCTACTCAGGGACATCTTGGTTGCTTCTAATTTCTGGCAATTATGAATAAAGCTCTATAAACAGCCATGTTTAGTTTTTTAAAAAAATTTCCAACTTTTAAGTTCGGGGTACATGAGCAGGATGTGCAGGTTTGTTACATAGGTAAACGTGTGCCACGGTTGTTTGCTTCACAGATCATCCCATCACCTAGGTATTAAGCCTGCATCCATTAGCTCTTCTCCCTGATGCTCTCCCTCCTCCCACCCACACCCTCCAACAGGCCCAGTGTGTTGTTCCCCACTCCATGTGTCCCTGTGTTCTCTCATCATTCAGCTCCCACTTACAAGTGAGAACGTACAGGATTTGGGCTTCTGTTCCCCATGTGCAGGTTTTTGTGTAGACATAAGTTTTCAACTCACATGAGTAAATGCCAAGGGGTGCCATTGCTGGATCATATAGTTAAGACTATATTTAGCTTTGTAAAAAACTGCCAAACTCTCCTAAGTGGCTGTACCATTTTTCGTTCCCCTCGGCAAGGACTAAGAATGCTCATTGTTCCACATCCTTGCCAGCATTTGGTGTTGCCAGTGTTTGGTTTCCAGTAGGTGTGTAATGTATCTCATTGTTGTTTTAATTTGCAGTTTTCTAATGTCATATGATAGTTAGCATCTCTTCATATGCTTACTTGACATCTGTATATCTTCTTTGGTGAGGTGTCTGTTCGGAACTTTTTCCCACTTTTTAATTGAAGTGTTTGTTTTCTTATTGTTGAGCTTTAAGTATTCTTTGTATATATTTTGGATATAAGCCTTTTATTAGATGTGTATTTTGTAAAGATTTTCTCCCAGTCTGTAGCTTATCTTTTCATTCTCTTTTTTTTTTTTTTTTTTTTTTTTTGAGACGGAGTCTCACTCTGTCGCCCAGGCTGGAGTGCGGTGGCGCGATCTCGGCTCACTGCAAGCTCCGCCTCCCGGGTTCACGCCATTCTCCTGCCTCAGCCTCTCCGAGTAGCTGGGATTACAGGCGCCCGCCACCACGCCCGGCTAATTTTTTTTTTTTTGCATTTTTAGTAGAGACGGGGTTTCACCGTGGTCTCGATCTCCTGACCTCGTGATCCGCCCGCCTCGGCCTCCCAAAGTGCTGGGATTACAAGCGTGAGCCACGGCGCCCGGCCTCATTCTCTTTACAGTGTCTTTCAAAGAGCAGAACTTTTAAATTTTTGATAAAGTCCAGCTCATCAAGTTTTTGTTTCATGGATCATGCTTTTAGTATCATATCTAAAACTCACTGCCAAACCTAAGGTCACCTAGATTTTTTCTTCTATGTTATCTTCTAGAAATTTTATAGTTTTGTATTTTACATTTAGGTCTGTGATCCATTTAGGTTTATGAGTTAATTTTTTGCAAAGAGTGTAAGGTTAGTGCCTAGATTCATTTTTTCTGCATGTCCATGTCCAGTTGTTCCTGCACAATTTGTTGTAAAGACTGTCTTGGCTCCATCGTATTACCCTTGGTCCTTTGTTAAAAGGAGCAATTGACTATATATGTGTGGGTTTATTTCTGGGCTTGCTATTCTGTTCTTTTCCTTTACTTGTCTCTTCTTTCATCAATACCACACTGTCTTGATTATTGTAGCTTTTTAGTAAGTCCTGAAATCAGGGAGTGTCAGTCCTCTGTGTATTAGTAAATACACTAGAAAGTAAAAGTCCTAGAAAATAACAGGAGAAAAAAATCTAGGTGACCTTAGGTTTGGCAATGAGTTTTTAGATACAATACTAAAAACATGAAGGAAAACTTGATGAGCTGGTCTTCATCAAAAATTTAAAGTTCTGCCCTTTGAAAGACACTGTAAAGAGAATGAAAAGACAAGCCACAGGCTGGGAGAAAACCTTTACAAAATACACATCTGACAAAGGGCTTATATCCAAAATATATACAAAGAATACTTAAAGCTCAACAATAAGAAAACAAACAATTCAAGTTGTCTATGTTTAGCTTTGTTTAGCTTATTCAATTATGAATAAACCTGCACATGGATGTTTATAGCAGCTTTATTCATAATTGCCAGAATTATGAATTTTAATACTGTATTGGCTATTCTGAGGCTTTTGCTCCTCCATTTAAAGTTTAGAATCATCTTGTCAATATCCACAAGTAATTTGCTGAAATTTTTATTGGAATTGAGTTTAATCTAAAGATTCAGCTGGGAAGAGCTTAAATCTTAAGAATGCTGAGTCGTCCTACCCATGAACATAAAATACCTCTCCATTTATTTAGACCTTCTTCGGTATCTTTCATCAGTTTTCTAGTTCCTCGCAAGTAGATCTTGCACATACTTGGTTAGAGTTATACCTAAGTATTTCAAAATTTTGGGGGGCTAATGTAAATGAAATCAATTTTTAAAAAAATAAGTTGAACTGAGTTGTTGTTTTTAAACAGTTTGGCTGTGTCTTCTACTAATTTTGCAAATTAAGCCAAAAGGTTTGCAGAAGTGGAAATACACTCAGGTTTTCAACTCTTCTTATTTGTACCAAACGCTTCTGTTCCTAAAGAATAATTATCAACTAGACTCTACTTTTGGTTATTTGCATACTCATGAGGTTAGAGATCTCTGAAATTGAGTATGATGTTAGAATTTACATTTATTATAGAAAATAAAATGCATTGTTCTGGTCAGAATATTTCACTGGGTACTGGGTCTGGTACCTTCCACTGTTGGAGTTCATAAGAAGAATGAGGAAATGCTTATTTCTTCTTGAGCAACCCCTCCCTTTCTAGCCAAGTAAAAGCCCTGGGTCTTAGAAGGGAAAACTAGTCTGTGTGGCTCAAATTTCTAAATTCCATTTGAAATTAGGACAGTGGCCAGCCACACATCTCAGCCTCAATTTCTCTCCCTGGTGACTAGAGCATCACCATTCTCATACCTCAGTGCTAAAATGCCGAGGAGCTGGGAAGCTGATGTACTGACATCCCCAAATCCACATGCTGTGGACCAGGCTTGTGTAACGTCAATCAGAAAAACACTTTCTAGATTTCAGGAGGCAAATGTTTATGCTTTGATCCATATGGGTAGTTTTAAAAATAAGCTATTTGAAGCACTCCCTTCCAGAGTGTTCCTTTTAAAATGACAGCAGATTTAAGAAATGAGTCCCCTGGAATGGCCCTGTCAGGACTGTGATATCAGCTGTGCTTTTCCTCCTGGAAGGTACTCAGCTCACAGGTAACAAGGCTACCTGGAGAGGCTCTCTCTTTTCCATCAATATCATGAATATCTCTCCTTCAAAAGGCCAGATTCCTGCTCCTTGCTCTTGGTTCCATGAGGGCCTGCCTACTTTGCTTCTGTGCTCTCTGAGGAGCTAGCCTTGGAAAACCACTGATGCTGTGTGTCACGTGTACCCACAGGCTTATTTGCTCAAGCTCTTAGTCTTCCTGGCCATTTAACACACAAGCAATGAAGTCTGGTGACCCACTTCTGGGTGTCAGGTTTCAACTTGGATTCATCCTTAGGCCTCTCACCAGGTGTTCTCCCTTGGAATTCCCTCTGCCCATGACTAAGGCAGCCACAAGGTCAAAACTCCTCATCTCAAGGGGCTGGCCTGGAAACCATTGCCCATCCACACTTCACACTTCATAGGATAGGACTAATGAATGTCAGCTCAGAAGGCTGACAATGGCAAAGCGTCTGGAGTCCTTCACAGGGAAAAGGATATTTAGGGGCTAACTTGCATCATAGTCAATAGAATAAGAACGCAGTTTTTTCAACCGCAGGACCTGGTGACAGTTTCTCCAGTAAAACTCTCTATTAGAACATGTGAATTTCAGTTTGCAGGTGGAACCCACCCATGCTGTTTGCAACAGTGTGTGGGACCTTACCATGTAAGTTCTGTGATTTGAGATTATTAGTTTCTGGCACTGTCTTGTATTTTGAGCACTTCTGTCAAATGTACTTGGGAGTTATTTTCCTTTAAAGGATGTGACACTAAAACAAGTTTTTAATAAAGTGTTTTGAAAAGGCAACAGGGTGAGAAAAAGCTGGGCAAAAATTCAAGCTAGTAATGAACTGAGTAAGTCTCTAATTATATTGAATTTACAAATAATAGGATAAGGCAGGCTTAGCAATTACTTTTGAGTGGAAGTGCGTGCCTAAAGGAAGAGCAAGCTCCCCTTAAACTTAGGGAAAATGGATAAACCTTTTGTATTATCACATTTGATTTTAAATATCTCTCACTCTAGACTTTGAAAGGTCTAACTGGTCCCAAAACACAGGTTCTCCAATAAGCATTTTGCAGAAACTGATGGTTTTTTCTCAAAACTAAGTTTGGTTTTGATTTTTTTCCTGTATGAAGCCTTGAGTATGGACATCTTGACATGTAGTCCTAATGGCCATGAATTTTCAAGGTGAGACCCCAAAGTAAAATGTAGAAAGTGCTCAGTGGAATTTCTGCACACCAAGCTGGAAATGCAAGAGTTAACCAGGGTTGAGTCCTCCAATAAAACAATTTAATCAGATGTATAAATAATTCATTTGATGACCGTAGAACTGCCTCAGCATCATTTGTCTCCAATAAGCCAAATCCACAAATAAATAGGGTGCTGGCTGAAATTGAGGCTCTTGTCTCTCACAATATGAGCCTGAATGGAGCCCCGTCTTGACCAGAGGAGCCATTCATCATTTGGGCGGATTGCTAACGAACAACAGACTAGGGTAGAAAAGCCCTACACTGTAATGTGGTCTGCACTCCCAAGATCATGTCACTCAGCCCCACACTCATGGTGAATGCAGGTCTGGTGTCTGCAGGTGAAGGCTGAGGCTCTTGGTGGCAGGACCATGGTGGGCAGGGCCCCTGAGGTCTCCAGGTTCTGCTTTGAGGGACTTTGGGGTCTCTGTTTGATAAATGCACACTTTGTGCCCCCCCATCCTATGCCTGGCACTGTGCTGAGAGCTTTCCGTTGCATCCCCACAACACCAAGCCTGGTAAGAATTATTACTACTATCCCTGCTGTGTAGAGACGGAAACCCAGAAACCAGGATTTAGAAAGTCATAGCATCTTGTGGTGAATATATGGCAGAGCCAGACTTAAACTTAGTCTGATTTCTTAACCACTGGCTTATATAAGGCTATTCTTATGGAGTCTTCTTCTAAGATACCCAAGTCTTACAGAGATATTCTGAAAAGTTTATGGGCACAGAGATCAACCAGCTTCATGGGGAAACTGAAGTACAGAGAATTCAGGGACTTCCTAGGAGTCACACACATGCCAAGTCAAGGGCAGGTTGGAAAGAAATGATTTCCAGGAACCTGCCTTCCAGTTAGAACTGCTGCTTCACACACATTGGGGTGTGTGTGACCTTCACTCAAGTGGCCTGGCTACAGTCAGGGGCCACAGCAGAGGCTTCCTTCTTCTCTCCTGGGTTTGGGCCTCAGTTTCCTCCTCTATTAAATGAAGAGAGTTATGTTTTCAAGTCTTTTGTGTATAATTTAATGACTGAAATCCTACAGCCACCACAGACAAGAAGAATACTTCATGATGCAATCAACCATCCTTCTCCCTTCTTGAAGGAAGAGCACCAGGGCTGGGGCCCTGGGGGAAACTTAAAGAGTGATGATGCTGGCCCATCTCCCGCCTGCCTCTTACTACCTGCCGATTGGGAAGCAGCCTCCCTGCCCGCCCACCCCTACCTCAAATGATAAAAGGACTTTGGGAGGCTTAAACTAAAGTATTATGGCTTTTCTCTAACTGCTCACTACCATCTTGGGGCGAAATTTACACTTCTACATGAATGGCTCTATACTCCTTTATCCTTCCCTGGAGCCATTTCGTCCACCGGATTATGAGCCCTTGAATCAGGAAGCAAGATTTTACCTTTAATGTCCTAGAAAATCATTGTAAGATATGTCACAAGGATGAAACAAAGTCATCATTTTTTTTTTTAACCTGAGGCTTTGATAACCCTTTCAGTCAGATGCTTTTGCATAAAGCTTAATCCTGGGTGAATTTACTCTGCCAGGAGTTAATGCATTTAGCAACAAGGCATTACGGCAAATGCCACTGCCTGTCAGTTGCATGACTTCAGGATCATAAAGAACCCGCCGCTCCAAGTCTCCCTTATCTTTCCTCTTCTCCCCGAAGATTGGCACTTGCTTCTGTTTTATTCAATCCTTGGATAAAAGACCAGAGGATTGCTTCTGAATTTGAACTTCTGTGTGGAACTACATTAGCTCGGCAAGTCTTAAACATTCATTATTTTCCTTATCCAAAACCCAGTGTAATTTGTATTCTGATTTCAGAGACACCGTTTTAGGTGACCTTTAAGATGCCCTCTTGAAATAATTGACATGCTAGATGGCCGATCTTCATATATGCAGGACCACTGTTTGGCTTTTGATATATTCAGCAGTCTGCCTGCTAATGTTTATGCGCCTCCAGATAGTCTTATTATATGTCATCATTCTTATTATCATCAGCATTCTGATGCTTGTTTTCTTTACTTTATCTGTTAAGCAGAAGTATATTCAGTGTTCAAAGTGATACACCATAAAGGTAGAAAAAGGTGAACCCTTTGATATATGACAAGTCTTTTATAGCATGAAATAACTATTGCCTATTATTTTACTCCTGACATTTTTATTTTTAAGGGAATTTCACTTGATTTGTGGTGCTGACACCTTTGATATGTTGTTTCCAGTGACCTTACATCCAAAATCAGTAGCATGTGACATTTGATGGCCCAGATAAAAAACATTAATGGTAGAAGAGAGGGTTTATTTTCCTGGTCATAAATTAAGTTTAAATAACTGTGAATTTATTTTAAACTCTCCAGTACTTTTTACTGTCCACGCAATAAATGTGTTTATTACTGGGGCCTACCTGGGTTTCCTAAGCAGAGCCTTTTGCCTTGGCTGCTTCGAATCTTTTTCTTGTTTCTCATGGAAAGCTCTCTTTGCCTGCAAATGCTGATTTGCACAAACTGTTTTCTAATTTCTATAAGCAGGGATCGGAGAAAGGGCTGCTTATCAGAGAGGTAAACCAAAAGTGCGTCTGTTGTCAATCAGGTTAAAAAAAGCAGGAGTTCATAAAATGTTCACTGAGGCAGGTAATCTAGTCCGGAATGGATTCAGACGTGGTTTAGAGCAAGTCGAGAAACAGGCACCAGCGGTCGTGGCCTGATCATTCTACAGCTCTGTGTGGAAGGTTTGCTTTAGTTCCCTATTTAAATTTTCACAAAAGTGGAAAGCCATTTCTCCATTTTTATCTTATGTGTGTATGTGTATGTGTTTATAGTTTCCATTCATGAGATGTATCATAGACTTGTATTGAGAATTTCTCAGCTTAAAAATTCTTTGATTTAAAAAATTCTATGTATATGTTTGAAAATTGTCTTATATATGTTTTATTGCAATATAATTCACATATCATAAAATTTACCATTTTAAAGTGTGCAGTTCAGTGGGTTTTGGTCTATTCACAAGGTTGTGCAACCTCACCATCATCTAATTCCAGAACATATTCCATCACCCAAAAAGGAAACCTCGTACTCATTAGCAGTTACCTCGCACACCTCCCTTCCCCAGCCCCGACAACTGCTAATCTACTTTATATCTCTATGTATTTGCCTATTCTGCACATTTCATATAAATGACTCATACAATATGTGGCCTTTTGTAGCTGGCTAATTTTATTTAGCATAATGTTTCTAATGTCCATCCATGTCGTAGCATGTGTCAGTGCTCCATTTTTTGTGGTTGAATAATATTCCATTGTATAGCTGTCCCACATTTTGCTCAGCCATTCATTTGTTGACAGATTTTTCATTTAAAATTTTCATCTATATGTTCAAAAGTTGACTTATAGTTACTTCCCTAGGCATTTCTCCTGTTTAGAAGATTTTTAAAAGTTAAACCTTCAAAAATGAGATAAAATATACGTCGTTTTTATATCTGCAATAATAACCATCATGTATCTTTTATTAATTGTATATAAATTTCTTATAGAGTTTTCCACAAAATGGGAGAAAAGTATACTCTAAGAAGCTCTTCCTTCTATGAGTAAGGTAGTGAAATTACAAGTCATTCACTAAATATAAATTCAAATGTAAAGATATATGTGATTCTTGAATATATGAAATGTGTTCAGATAGTCTTTCAAGGAGGCCAGCTGCCTGACCCCTATAAGGACCCCAGGACACTGTCCTCTGGAGTGGAGCTATATTTGATGTGAGTTTATCCATCACTAGACTGTAAGTGACAGATAAATCTTACAACAAGGCTCATGTCTGCTTTATCTTCATTTTATCTCCAGAGCCCCGATACAATGCTTTGTACCTAGAAGGCTCTCAGAAACAGAAATCTGGCGAATTGGTTAAATTATATGCTTCTCTGCCCTCTGCCCTCCATAAGAAAAAAGGAAAAGACCTATAAAAGGCATTCTGAACACTGGGGTTTGGCTCCTGTTTACCACGTACATCTAGAGAAGTGTACAATTCATGCTTGTATGAAACGATGAATGTTCACAAAGTGAGTATACTTCTGTAACCACTGCCTAAATCAAAAGCAGCAATGTGACCAGCCCCCCGGCAACCCTTGGTGCTCTCCCAAGCACTCCTCCACCATCTTCTCCAACTGCAACCACTATCCTGATTTCTAACACCCTAGGGGAGTTTTGCCTAGTTTTAAATTTTACATGAATGGAGTCTCATCATATGTATTACTTTTACACTCATAATATTTTCAAGGTAAGGATAAAAAGCAAAATTTTGGTCTTATCACAAAGATATACCTGATACACGATCTTTAGATTTTAAATGACAAAGACTGAACTAATCTAAAGGACAAAAATGCAAACCCCATTTTCACTTCTGGCTAAACTGAATTTTTAAAAAATTTCTCTTATGCTTTCTTATGTTTTAATGATCATTCATGATATTGCTTAATTTCAGAGCATAGAAAATTGCGAAGTACAGTAGCAAAGATATGGAATCAACCTAAATGCCCATCAGTGGTTGACTAGATGAAGAAAATGTGGTACATATACACCATAGATTACTATGCAGCCATAAAAAGGATGATATCGTGTCCTTTGCAGGAACATGGGTGGAGCTGGAGGCCGTTATCCTTAGCAAATTAATGCAGGAACAGAAAACCAAATACTGCTTCTTCTCATTTGTAAGTGGGCACTAAAAGATGGGAACACATGGACACAAAGAGGGGAACAACACACACTGGGGCCTATCAGAGGGTGGAGGGTGGGAGGAGGGAGAGGATCAGAAAAAAATAACAGGTACCAGGCTAACTACCTAGGTGACGAAATAATCTGTACAACAAACCCCCATGACACAAGTTTAGTTACATAACAAACCTGAACATTAAATCCCTGAACTTAAAATAAAAGTTAAGTTTCTTAAACAGCGTCAAGCAGACTAAGTTTATACCACCTCCTTCTGTCTTGATCTTTTCTATCTCTCTTTCTCTCAGGGACCCTTTCCTGGCCTTCTTCATAATTTATCCCAACATAATTCTTCCCAACTGATAATGAAAGTGTTCAATAACGATTAGTGACCACTTCCTTCTAGGGGACCTCTCAAGGTCTGCAAGGTCTTAAATCCTCAGGAGATATTGGGATTTGAGCTGGTGTGGCTGTGAGCCATGGTACCCGTGAGAACAGGAAGCTGAGAGGAATGAGTATCTTGAGTTCAAGCAAACCTTGTGACAAAGTCGCTCAGGTTATCCCTGAGGACTGGAGGAAGAGGTGTGTGGCTGGCAGAATAACAGCCTGATTCAGAGCTAGGAAGTAAAACTGATCCACCAGGTGACAGAATTATGATGCAAAAAGGTCTTGACAGTCTAAAATGATAGCCCCAAACTCACTGAATTTAATGGCGATAAACATAAGGTTCAGTCATCAGGATAAATAACCAATGACACACCTACAGGCTGAAGGGGGCTGACATCCAGTCAGCTGTAAAAAAGAGTCCTGGGGATCCCAGGTGACTGTCAAGGGAATATGGGGTGGCTGCCAATAGGCTGCTTTAATCATAGACTTCTCCAGAACAAAAGAGGTCACTTCCCTTTTATTTTGCCAGAGTCAGACGCGTTTTGGCTGTTTTATTTGGTTTTGAGCACCGCATTTTAAAAAGAACATAGTAAGAGTGGAGAAGGTTAAGGCAGGATGAAAAGGATGGTAAGAGATTGGGAAACCTTGCCATGTGAGGAGTGGTTGGGGGCCTGGGCCTTCTTAGTCACAGGTGTTCTATAGCCTCCACCCATCTGAAGGGAGGCGGGAGGCGGGAGGCAGGAGGCAGCTGCTAACCGGTGCATGACCTTGGAAGGCATCTAATCTTTTGCAAGTTGTGAATGTGTTTTGACCAGATGATCACTAAGTTCATGCCTGATCAAAAAGCTGTGAGTTTTGTAACCCATATAAACCAGAGACATATGTGGCTCAGTCTCAGAGCAGTGTCCCATTCAAACATAGTTTAACAGCCAGACTTAATTAAAAATCAATTTCACTAAGAAACTGATTTTTGTCAATGGTCACTGTATTTACCACACTCACTCTGATCCATCAACCTGCCCTCCCCTTTGCTGCCTTATCCCTTCCGAAAGTCCCCAGAAGAGAACCAACGTTTGTCAAACACTCGATATGTGCCAGGTCACTTTTATACAGTGTCTCATTTCATTTTCATGGGAACCATGTCATATATACACGTGTGTGTATATATACATATATATATGTATGTGTATGTATATAATCTTATGCCCATCATTTGACCGAGGTCACAGCTGGTGAGTAGAGTAGGGGATTTGAAGCGAGGTTTGCCCTCTCAGGTGGCAGCCGCCTCCCAGAGCTTGGCTGGGTTTGCCTGCAGTTGCCTGTTCTGTTTGCTGTGTGTATCTGACTCCGTGCTTCCAGCCTGGCTTTTGATCTGTGGACACAGAACCCGGCCAACATTATGGGGCAGGATATTTTTTTTGCCCTAAGAAAACTTTTCTCTGCTCCCTGGTTTGCTCTTCCATGTTGAGAACCCTTATGTCAGTCCTTCTTGTACTCCCCGGCATACACATTGGAGACTGAGCTGACCCAAGGAGAAGAGACTCCAAGTGACAATTCTGTATTTCCTTTAGACTCACCAAGGCCGAATGCTGGCCCTTCCCCCAGCTCACTTCGCTTGTCTTTTATGCACCTGGCTTTGCTCTCCAGTTTCCTTGATTTACAAAGACTGCTCCACAGCCAACCAGAGACACAAATGTTTTCAATAAATTGTACCATCATTAGATAAGTCACTGGGGTTCAGGGGTCAGGCCACTAGGCTACAGGGTGTACTGGCCCAGGCCTATTCAGAAAACTCCATATTTTTTTATGTGAGAAAAGAAGATTGACTCTCCACATTCAGGGTCTAGTTCAGTGCCTGCCAACAAACGCTTATCAAATGGATGAGCGAATGAATGAATGCACAGTGGCACGCTCAGCACAGCTTTCAGTTAACTCCCAAGTGTTGTGGGGAGCCTGGGGTGCTGCTGCTTCCTGCCTGCCTATGTCCTGGGCAGCTCACCTCCAAAGTCTGACCTCCAAAAGTCAAGTACATTTGTAGAATATGCACTCGTTAAATCCTCTGGTTAATGAAATAATGTATTAATGAAGTAAAGTTTATCCCAAGGATTTATTTTAAAAAAGATAAAGAAAAAAGAAAGAAAGAAAAGAATAGAAAGAGAAAAGATTGATTCTACACACCAGAGCTCATCAGAGTCATAGTGAGGGCAACTTTGAAAGCCTTTTCACTCATCACATTGCAAGAAATCTGAAGAAGCACATCCACTCTCCTCGCACCCATTTGCTCCAGAGTAGAAAAGACTTGCAAAGCAAGAACAGCAGCGGGGGGAAAAAGCAGGTAATGGGGCAAGAAAACTCTACAAGAAAAAGAAAAACGCTAACCTATCTTTTAGCTTCTCATGGAAAAGGGAGGCTGGATCACTCCATCATGGCAAAGGACAAAGCTGCAGAGAGGAAAGCTGACCTTCTGCTGGTTGAGGCTGAATATAGAGCCAGGCACTGTGGCATTTTCCAATGGAGGGGTCTCTACCGAGCAGGAATGCAACATCTCATTAGTATGGGGCGCTGCTAATGATCTGATAAGCTCTTTCATCCATTACTGATGGATGTCTTCCAGAAGACCTCTGCACACATAAGCCCTCAGCCAATTCTGTGAACCCCTTTTCCCTGGTCTTCATCATTAACCCCAACACCTTCACTGCCAGGAACTCCTGCTTTAGTACTGGCTACCACATCCCCATGGTTCTGATGTTTTCTTGGAGGTTTGGGAGGGTCAGGAAGCAAGGGGGAAAGAAGTTCGGTTATCTTTTGAGTTTTCAGCAGGAATGCCCAGCTGCTCGCAGCCAGTCATGGTGAGCGAATGACTGTGAACACTAGGACTACCCCCCCACCCTAGTTCAGACCCCTTCCTAACACCAACTAATTGATTAACCAAGGGCTCTTGAAGAGAACGATTTGAGGAGGGTAATTTATAGAGATGCTATCTTTTGTCATCATTTGTCTTTGAAAACATAGAAGAAAACTGCTTTCAAGAGGATGTAGCCCGCCAACATGAGCAATGGCGGGCGGAACATCATCAGTTACAGCAGACTGCTCGATTGTGTGCCTTTCCAGCCAGTCACATATCCAATAACCACAAAGGGAAGAAAAAAATGCACCCTCGCTCCGTGTGTCTTAAACTTTTCCAGCACTGGCTTATGAAAATATTTGGGGTTGTTCACTGCTCTGCTCTCTGTAGCATAAACATTTATTTAAATGGGGCTGTCTCTAGTAATGAAGAATGAAGGAAAAACAATGGTCTGATTTTGACAAATTAACTTGTGATTTGGAGAGTCAGTGAAGCAGGGAAGAGACATTCCTAACTATACTAATTAAATGAGCTTGCAACATTTATTTTAATGCAATGGAACCAGCCATATGAAGATGAACATTTTAATTTATTTTGCAGTGACATTATGAAAAATTTCGCTGCTGCAGATTATCTACAAAAACAAATCTCATCAGCATCTAGGTTTGTGCAGGAAATTTCCATCTTTCACACAAGCCTGACCTTCCCTGGCGGAAGCAAGTGCGAATGAAAAGTTACTTGGAAAGTTTTTCTGAAGGTTGTCTTTCCACTGAGGCTGGGCTTCACGTTCAAATGACTTCGGCGCCAAACACATCCATTTTTCACGGTGCAGCGTAGATGAAAAATTCCAAATCCATTCTATGGGGAATGCAAATATAGCTCATTAGTTCTAAAGCATTTTTCATGAAAGACTGCGGAGTGTTTGCTGGCAGATGAGGCTGCATAGTTCCAGCCAAGAATGAACACCACATGTCCCGCTAATTGTTTTTTAAAGTTGTTCCTTTTTTTTCTCTGGCACCCAGTAGCTATTGAAAATAGGGAACAATATGAAGAATGGACTTGGAGCCTAGCTCATTTTGACACTATTCAGTACTTGTGTCTTTGGGGTTTGTTTTTGTTTTTCCTTTTTCTTCCCCTCTCAACTTGCAGCTCTAATCTAGAACGAAAGAGTGGTTTGTAGATCACTGACAACTTTTGCCTCTCCTAGAGACACATAGAGGTGATTGACTCTAGAAGGTCAACTGTGGCCTGAGGCAGTGTCCCTGGAGCCTTGTCTTCAGGCTGCAGGCTCAGGTGGCCCCTGATGCAGCACCAGCAGACAAAACGACCGCCTTCCAAAGAGAGTGGGAGGGCTGCTGGCTCCTGGCCACCGCCACAGCCCGCTTAGAAAATCATGCAGTCCAGGGATGTCTTCCAGGCTGACATTCCCACTGGAGCTCTGCCAGGGCACTGCAGAGGACAGCAGACCACCTCCCTCGCCAGGCCAAGGAGGGAGCTGGGGAAAGGGAATGGACAGTGGCTCCGGGCAGGGCTTGGTGGGCAAAGCCTCTCTTGCTTTGGAGACCCCCAAACCCACCTATTGTTTTCCATCTGAGGCACCAGAGATGGTCTATCTGGACCACACTGCTCTGAGGAAACCATTTAGGGCATCTGTGTGGGCCTCAGGCCTCTTCTTACCCAAGTCATCACACGTGGTTGTGACTGAAGCTGAGACGAGGCCACCCCTCCTGGCTTCTTGGCCAGTTCCCTTCGGTTGTGGACTCGGCACATCCTGGGGGAGCTCCAAATGGGGTCTGCATTACCCGCTGGGGCTGAGTTTTCCAGCCCCTGGTTCTTAGCATGATAGGGCCTCAATGTCCTCCTCCTCTGGGCTGGCATTGGAGCGTAGGGCACAGGGGGCAGCTGAGAATGTGTGTCTCACCCCCGCGCATCCTCGTCTCCGGCATTTGCAGGACAAGGGGCTGCTGTTCCAGCAAACATGCATGGCCCACCAGATGAGGTAGGGTTGTCTACCTACATGGGAAGGGCCTGTTTTCTCTACCCTGACCTGGGTAACCTCAATAGGTTCTGAAACACCCATGCCACCTGCAAGCTTTGGGCAGGCACCTGGCAGCTGCGGGGTCTCCTGGAGGTCCCAGCCCTGTCTCCATTCAGTCTGAGGAGAAGGGAGTGCTTGTCCTCTGGCGAGGGTTGGTTGCTGCAATGCGTCAAGCTCTGTGGGAATGAGAGCAGGCTCCTCATGTGTGCCCATGGTCTTGTTTAGAAAAGCAACTGTCACTGATGTTCTTCAATACAGAACATTGCCTCCAGTTCAGCTAGTATCTGTCATTTGAGGAATGACTACTTTGCATGAAAAAGTCACTGTGCTCAAAAGAAGAAATGCATGTTTTCTCATGGCAGGGAAGTAAAATGAATTACAAACAAACCTATTGATAGGACCAATTATTCCGATCTCTCCCTCTTCTCTGCCACCTCCTGGCAAAAGCCAAATAAGCCAGTTAAGGATTCAGAAAATTATAAATCACAGGCTAAGAAGGGCTTATTCAGGGTTCTGTTGGGGCCTAGCCAAAAGCCCCATGGTGATGTCCTAGAGCGTCCTATGAGATGATAGAATTAAGTTTCCTGGAATGAGGGTGATAAAAAAAAATCTCAGAAACTGACCTTCTGCAGAGAATCTGCCACACCCTGCCCCTCCATCCCACCCCTTTTAATAGCCCTTACTTCAGATCCCAGTCCAAGCCCAAGGCTGCCTGGCGCACAGCAGACATTCAAGAAATGCTTGTGAAATGAACAAGCTAGAAAACAATCTTTTGAGAGGGAGGGCAAGTATATCTTGGAGTGAAAGTGTGCCCTGGCAGTAGGGACCTCTACAGATTCCTAAACTCAGGATGTGTGGACTGCCCTCTCCTCCCCAAAGCCAACCTATCAGCCACTGGTTTCCAGTCCTAAAGGCAGCACAGTGAGGTGGCCCCGACAGGACTATGGAGCCTGTCTCTGAGTTTGAAACCCAGCTCTAACACTTGCTGCAAATTATATTTGCAAATTGTATAAAAGAGATGCAAATTATATTTTTGACACATTTTCAGCACAATTACCTTGTCCTTGGGCAAGTTATTCCCTGTGTCTCAGTTTTCTTGTCAATAAAATGGTGGCGGCAATAACAGGACCTTCTCTAAAGCGTTGTTGTGGGAATTGAATAGGTTAGATTACTTAATATAGGACAACCTCTATAGCCACAGTTATGACTATGCTGCAGATCTCCAAATGGCCCACTGGGGAGATACAAGATGGAACAAGACATCTCAAATACTCATGCAAGAGGAGGCTTGAACAGGAATCTTAAAAGTCCATTAGTTCAACTCTTTTGTTTTACAAATGTGGAGACTGAGGTCCTGAACTGGAAACTGACTTGTTCAAGGTGCCATAGCTAATGTCAGGGCGGGGACCCACCCCAGGAGTCCTCAGCTAGGATTTTGAAGCTTGCTGCAAAACCTACAGACACACTCAAGTTCCACCAAAGCAGGGCAGCATCACTGCTTAGCTGACAAACACAGAGCTCTGTACTTGGCACTCTTTTATGTTTCTGCTCAAGGGGAGCTTACAACACAGTTGGGAAGATAAAAGTATATGAATGCCACCCTCTATTGTATTAAATGACACAGTACAGCTTACCTATAGTAAGCAAGAGGGAGACAGAATAAAGGGTGGATAGGCAGGCATCGTCTTTACAAACTCCCAAGATAACGAGTTTCTAGAATGTGGCGGTAGCTGGCCCCAAACCTGCCTCTCCCTGGGAAGAGGTGCCCTCCCCAGGTTCCTCTGTAGTAACTCACGAATTCAATCTGAATTACAGCTTGTGTGGGTAAAGAGATTACTGTTTTATTTGCCTGTGACTAACCTAGCCTTGCTCTTGAGCCCCCACCTGCAGAGAGGGGAAAATGAACTCACTTCTAATCCTGTTGACATTTAGTCCAGATGACTTAGGCCCTATGGGTGATGTCAAAACTCTCTTTGATAAAAATGTTCCATCTCTCAGTGATGTCATTTCTGCCACTTCTTCTTTCCCTCAGAGGGTGTTTGGATATGTGGAGGGAGGGACAAGTCTGACCAGGTCACTCTGAGCAGGGCAGATTGGGGATCACTGGGCATGAGGTCCTTGATCTCCTCTGGCCTCCAGGGTGATGCCCATGTCCACCTGAGAGCTACTTGCTCTGTTGGCAATGGCTCCTGAAGTGTGTGGCTGGGGAACTCCTAGTCTGGTTCTTTCTGCTGCTGACACCCCTGGCTACCAACTTAGTCTCACCTGGCACTGACTCAGGGGTCCGCTCTGCAGCCAGGTCATCCTTCTCACAGCACCCACTCTGGTAAGCTTTTCCCCACCCAGACTCTGAGCAGCTTCTAGGTCCTGTCTATGCCACATGGGCCCCAAGAGATGAATTGAAAGCAAAATCTTAAGATCTCTGTCTTAGTCTGCTTGGGCTGCCATAACAAAATGCCATATAGTGGGTGGCCTAAGCAACAGGAACCTTTTTTCTCACGGTACTGGAGGCTGGAAGTCCCAGATTAAGGTCTGACGGGGTTGGTTTCTGGCAAGGGCTCTTTTCCTGGCTTGCAGAAGGCCGCCTTCTCATTTTGTTCTCACAGGACCTTTCCTCAGTCAGTGTTTGTGTGGAGAGAGAGATCTTGCTCTTCTTCTTCTAAGGCCACCACTTCTCTTGGATTAAGGGCAAAGTCTTATGAATTCATTTAACTATTTCCTAAAAGCCCAATCTTGAAATACAGTCACAATGGGGGTTAGGGCTTCAACATACACATTTTTTGGCAGGGGAGGTCATATTATACAGTTTCTAGCGGTTTCTCTCTCCCTGACCACACTGTGGGACCAAGTTCCCAGGGGAAATCTAAAAGGGGATTTCTTTCTAGAGTTCAAAATAGGATAGAAAGGACAGTGGCCTCCCTTGGCCCTAGGTATTGTCTAGTTGAGGAAAAATGATAGGTGTGTGGCTTGTAGATGAGAAAAAGAAACTAAGGTGACACTTCCAACAGCAAAGCAGAATACTTGAGACTTGAGTTTTAATCTTCTAATGATTTTCTGTGTGACCCTAAAATGACATAATCTCCTCTTTGGCTTTATTCCTTCTTCACTAACTGGGGGGATGTTAGCTTGCTTCCTAAGGTGGTTGAAAGCAACCAACAAGACATAATTGCAAGTCTTTTTTTAAACAAAGATACTATTAAATGCTATAAATACAAATAATGCAAAAGAATATACCTCCTCTCGAAATCCATGACATCCACAGAGTAAAGCACGAGGGCTAATAATCAAAATCTCAGTTCCCCGTAGTTTGCAGGATTGCTAAGAGGAAAATGAATCTTCCCATCTAGGTATTATGGAGAAGCTTTGGGAAATTTGCCTAACTGAAGAGAGATGGATTCTATGAAATTCAGGACATCACAGAAAACATTCTGCATAATCCTCCAGTGACAGTTTGTCAAAGAGAAGCAAGTCCTTCAGGACATTCTCTTAATATACTTTTAGTAAATGTTTTATTGTATTGGATTATGGGAATTAGGGGAACAAAGGATCTATACCATGTTTTTCAAAAGTAATATTTTTAGAATCACAAATTATATTGAAATCTTCATACCAAGCAAATAAAAAGATCAGAAGAACTAAACAGCATTTATATATGTCTCTACAGAGATATATATGCATATTAGCAAACTGAAATATAGCAAATACACACAAAAACACCCACATAAAAGAGATGCAAATTATATTTTTGACACATTTTCAGCACAATCACCTAATACAATTTTCTCTTATAGGCAGAGGTAATAAATAGTGCAAATGTATATTTACAGTGTATTTGACAATGTATTTGCTTTGAGTCAGAGGGAAAAGCTCGAGTGATTTTACCGTTGAAATGCCTCTCATCTACCTCAACTAAATTGCTGTTCTTTCTTCTGGATTTTTCACTGTGACTGGGACTGAGGTGGGAAGCACCTTTCAGTCTCAAAGCTGGGTACATGCTTGGAATGACGATTTGGAGCTCACCTGAAACTCAGGATATCATTAGACTTGTGTGTGTTCCTATCTCATCTCCCCTTATGACTGCATGCTTCTTGAGAGTAAGAACAAAGCCTGCTACTTCTCTGCAAACCTTTCAGCCTCTGGGGCAGTGACTCGCATGTAGCAGGTGCATCAGCAGATGGGCTGGCTGTCATTCTGGGGTGTGGTCTGCAGGGAACCAGACATGTGCTGTGAGCTCCCAGCTGATCGTCCACTTCCAAGTTTCTGAGGACTAGAGGACTAACTGACTCTTAATTCAAGATCTGAGAGTATTTCCATAGCTAAGGAAGCCAGTTAGGTTCATTCCTTGAAGTGGATCTATCTCTCCAGTGTGTCACATGGAGGTGCAGTGTTGACAGGTTGGTTTGGTCAAAGGGTCAGGTTAAATCAGGAGAGGGTGGCGTGCTCTGCAAGCCCAGGTAGGTGAGGACCGAGCCCAGAGGCTCAACTCTGGCAAGGAAGGGATAGCTGGAAGGTAGGAGTAGCAAATGAGGGTTTAGAAGCTGTGTCCCTCCACTAGAGAGCCCCTGCTGCAACTCAGCCTGTGCATGCAGAAGGCCCTGGATGTGGAGTATTGCCAGGGGAAGCCTGTGGGTGATCCACCCTCAAAGGAGGAACAGGGAACCATCCCACAGGAGGAGAGGGAATGGGCAGTCCTGAAGATAGGAGGGAGACAGGGATGTGGAGAAGCCATCAGACCCAGGCTCCCTCCTCCCCACCAGAGCCAAGTGGTGTTCACCATAAGGAAAGTTTCTGGAGCAAATCCTTGGACGCTGGTGGCTAACATAACAGAGACTCCGCTGGTGGGCAGCCCTTTCTCCTCAATACCATGAGGCCAGAGGGCTCCTGGAGACAGCAAGCTTGCCAAGCGTCAAATGTACTTTGCGAAGGAACTGCAGGGAAATGAGAGACCATTACTCTACATGGCCCTCCCCCTATTTGCTTCTCTTTCTCAGTTCCCCACTCTGGTCAGGGGGGCCTCATTAGGAAGGCTGGTGTTTCCTTCCTTTAAATGTGCACATCTCTCTTCAGGCCTGGAGAAAATGAGACCAAAACCATCCCCACCACGCTGCTGTGAACAGATATATTTAAATTTCTTTAAGCTCGGGTGACGTCCTTGGATGAGGAGCTCTAAGTACCAAGAGTTATTGTTATTACTATGTAGTTACTGCCTAGCATGCAGCGAATCACCCTGCCCTGCTGTGTAAAAGATGTATAGTGGGATGGGAGGTGTGGAGGAAGGAGCGGCGTCGAGACTACAGAGGAAGCAGAGTGAAACGTACTAGAGAGAGAAGGGAACAGGGGGCCCCCAGTGCATGGGGGTCTCTACCAGGCCTGCTCTTATGGCTGGAAACAAGAAGGAGTTTCTTTCCACTAAGCAAACATAAAACATCGTGAAGACAGTGGGATTGAAGAGAAAGTATAGCATGGGGTTTAAGAACATGGGTTTAAATCCCAGCTCCAACCCTTATTAACTGCATGCCTTGGACAAGCTTATGAGCCTGTCTGGGCCTCAGTGTGTGTTACCTGCATATAGGAAGTTCTAAGTAACTGTAGTGATTATTATTACTACTGTGATTAGGCCTTGGTACAGTTGTCAGTGATCTGCAGAAGGACCCTGTACATGATCAGAAGCAATGTTTCTAATTAGAATCAGGATTTTCTGGAAGGGGTCACTAAAGAACTCCAAGAGAAATGGGAACCCATAGACACTATGGAATCACTGAAAGGGGCCAAATGGACACCTCCTAGAATTGCCAAGGACACCCCAGTGGGGAGTCTCAACTCAACTTAAAAACAGGCGGTCTTGCTAATGAACTCAGATTTCTTTGTGGAAGAAGAGCCAACATCGCATACTATTGATCAATGAGGAGTAAGACCAACAACCTACATCTGTCTCTCCAACAAGAGGCCCTGAGACTACTTTGGAAGCTGCACATCGTATGCCTGGTTCTTCTCCAAGACATTTAGGAGCAGAGGTGGGGCTGGGTGATCTTACTGAAACTTAACGTTGCATCTCTGCTGTAAGCATGCCACACAAGGCTGGGACAAGTGCTGTGGTTCTACAGTCATGTTACAAGCTTTGCAGGGCCTAGGAAGTCTACCATATGAACTATCAAACATGGAACTGCTCACAGAGAACCAATGCCAGAGGACATAAGCAACCATGGAAAGTTCAGTAAGAGAGACATGCAGGAGAGGAAAGCAAGTTCAACTGGAATGTGGGTGCAGAGAGCCCTTTCAGCTTCAGCTGCCAGGGAACTCATGGCTCCTTTTTCCGGGGTCATGAGGCAGCTCAACATAAGAATATCTGATGTGGAATCCAAATACACACCTCCTTCCCCCAGAACCCTACACTGTTTAGTGATGTGCATATGCTGTCAAACCAACGTTTAAAAACGATCAAGTCATAGTAACCAGTTACCTGATCCACAGATGGGTTGAGGTTGTTAGATTGCTTCCCACCCAATTATTTGGAATGATCCAGTGATGTGGCGGTGGGTAACTAGGAGGCCCCTTAGGAATGGAGCAATGTGAAGTAATTCAAAACAACAGGCTTCTCCCTGACTAACACCTGCAGTTCTTTAGGGGCAGGAACTACTGGGCTATTGGATGGGGCAGTTGCCCTCCTCAGCTGTCATGCCATTCCCTACTGTTTTCCTTTCATTCATCCCTATCTTGATCTATTCCTGGGGTCACAGAATTTTGAGGGACAAATATATTTAAGTAATTGTTAACTCTGGCATTGATTGAAAGGTGTCCTTTCCATCTTCCCTCTAAAAGCCTCAAGGATTATTTCTCAAACTCCTCTCTCCATTAAACTAATAAAACAAAACAAAGCCACTTTTATAAAATAATAATACTCTACTCAATGGAACAGGCTGTGAGACGCCAAGCAATTTAAATTCTAACAGTATATTTTAATGATGCTTTTCTATTACAGGGAAACAAGGCACCTCAGAGGACTGAGAGACTCGGGACTTCCAGACAGAGGATCAGGCGTACCTCATGCACGCGTGTTTTGGAAGAAGGCCATTTTGAAACCTACTCTGTATCATTACAGACTTTCAGTGAATTAATTTAGAATAAATCCACCTCCTTCCCTGTATGTGGTAGAACTTCACTGGGATGCAACGTGGGGACAGAGATTTGAACCCTCAGTCCCACTTATGATGTGAGGCTTCAGGGGCACCACGGACATGCTCCACATTCACCCATCTGTTGGGGAGGACTAAGGAAGCTGCGCTGTGTGTGAGAAAGTAATGTGCTCTTTAAAGCCCTTTTACTTAAAGCAATAAAAGAATAACTGCGTCATCTGCTGGAGTAAAAGTTTTCAACAGATGACCGGCTTGGTTCTTAAAACACACACACACACGCAGGAGAGGAGTGAACCACACAGCATGCAAATGAGAGGAACAAATGCTTTTGTTTGTTGGAGATTAATTTTTATGGAAAGTTGTACATTGCAGATTGCAATCAGCCTGACACATTCTCTCCCTCCTGCTCCTTCTCTCAGTTGGCTTTGAGGAGATGCGCTTCCAAGTTTGAGAATTCATCTTATCTGATTAATGATGTGTACACAGAGATTTCAGTCTCATCTTCCTTCTCTGGGTCCTTTTTATTCAGTTGTTTGCTGTGCTACAACCCTGCGGATAGATGGTTCTGCCGTGATAAATGTAAAGTTTGCATAAGCCATGTAACAGCAGGACAGCCTATTATCACTGTACATTTTCCATGGCTGTGCAAACCTCTGTAGGCTATTTTATTGCTAATAGATCCACAGAGAAACAGTAGTGATTTTATGACTCTTTTTAAAATGGAAATTCATGTTTGAGAAATACAACTGGGAGGAAACAGATGTAAACCACTTAAGCATTTGCAGAAAATTGAGATGCACACTCTTATTTACAGACCTACATAGCCTCCATCGCTTTATTTTCAAAATTAAAATCAGCAATCTGTTTACCATGGGAAATGAGGAACTGTAAACTTGTTGTTTTTCCTTTTACATGGCAATGGCCGCCATCGTTGGGTTTAATGGCAGAACTGAAGCAGACAGGGTGGCAATTTTTTCCCCTTAGGTTTTATTGTCTATAATGCATTCCCTCTGTAATCTAAGCAAGAGGCAGGCAAGTGGGAAAGATTTTCTTGTAACTGTATGTCTGCATTCACATTATGCATTAACAGCTAAAATGATTACCAGACACATTAGAAAGATTTTAACCAGGTATTTAACCCTATCTGTAAATTGCTTAAAATACTGGAAGAGTCAACCTCCACAAAAATGCTTTCACATGGCCGAACACAAAAGCACAACCCATCCAAAAACATTTATTCTGGCCTCATCCCAACTGTCTCACATCTTTCGGAGTTGTGACAAATGTCACACGTTGGAAAGGAGATACAAATAGAAGCATCACAAAACAATATAGCAATGAGATGTCTGTGCACCAGACTCATCAGAGCAAGCTCCTTGTGGCATGTGGAGGTTCCTCTGGTTTTTAATTTCAGTATTGATTTTTTTTTTTTAGTTCTAGAAGTACATTTTTTTGTTGTGGTAAAATATATGGAACATAAAATTGACTGTTTTAACCATTTCTAAGTATACAGTTCAGTGGCATGAAATGCATTCACATTGTCATGCAACCAGCACCACCATCCAGCTCCAGAACTTCTTCAGCCCAGACTGAAATTCTGTACCAATTAAAGCAAAGACTCACCATTTCCCCCTCTTCTCCCAGCCCCTAGTAATTTCTATTCTACCTTCTGGCTCTATGAATTTGCCTATCCTAGGCACCTCATATAAGTGGAATTATACAGTAGTTGTCCCTTTGTGACTAGCTTATTTCACTTAGCATAATGTCCTTAGGGTTCACCCATGTTGTAGCATGTGTCAGAATGTCTTTCCTTTCTAAGGCTGAATAATATTCCATGGTGTGTATATACCACATTTTGTTTATCCGCCCTGTGTGACTAGTCCTGGGATTTTAATATTGAGGGGGTATCCCCATCACCCCTGGGGATGGAGGTGGCCTGGTCATTCGTGAGCACTGCAAAGCAGGACGGCTAAGGAGAATGAGAGGCGTCCAGACTAGGTCTGCAGAATCAGGCAGGGAGGCCTCCTGGAAACTATAGGTTTCTGGTCTCTATATAACAATCACCAGCTGTGGGAATATTTTGCTTTCATCCTGAAGCTTTGTTTTAAAGGTCAAAGGAGGCCGAGCTAAGCCCTCTTAGGAACTGAAATTTTGCTCGGAGACAAGATATGATGGACTTTGGTCCAAAGTCAGAGAACAGAATGTGTTTCCAACCCCATGCCTCCCCAAGCCACTCACTGCCACTGGGGAAGGCACTCGGAAGACTCCCTGACCATGGCCCTTGGATTGCATCAAATGAGGCACAGCCACAGTGAGCAGGCTCTGAGCTCGCTCACTCTTGGTGGAAACCATACTATATCGAGATGGTAATAAATGCACTTGCAAACCTATTTGCCATGCACTCAACTCTCTTACAATAGACAAATTAAACAACTGCCCTCTATTTACCTTGTTATCTCATGGCCCATGTGATATAGAGGAGCTTCTGTTTATGGCCCCTTGGTGACATCAGCTAATGACAGACCTATGTGGAGGAGGCTTTGTGGCTCTTCTGCTGTTGCTGCTGTCACAATTACCTTCGTTTTCTATGGACTCACCCGTGTGCTGTGTACTGCTGGGTGTTGTCAGTAGCAAAGCAGGGTATTTCACAGTACCTGTGTAATTAATTTCCATCACCAGTGTGTTATTATCCAATAATTAAATAACCTTGGGAGTTTTCCTAAACATCTCTGACATTTTATAAGGAAAAATGGACATTTGTTGAAGGGACATCTTATTAATGGAGAATTTTTTTTTGGAATTACATATGTGTTGTGGCATTACCATTGATTATTTTCACATACATCTATTTATTTATTTTATACAACAATCTCATGAGGTATTCAGGATAGATCTAGTATCCTCATTTTACTGATGACATGAGGTGATTTGCCCACAATCATGGCACTAGTAAAAGGTAGAAAAGAGCTCTTTTATGGGGTACAAAAGAACCAGCTTTAATTCATTCTCCAGGCAGGGCAAGTAATTGGAAGCTTCATATCCAGAAGGAAGAGACAGAATGAAGGGAACTTGTATTAATTGAGCTTCCACAATATACATCATTTTGCTTTTACTGAGCTCCTACACTTATCTCATTTAATCTTCACAATGTCCCCTATACACTGAGATCCCATTTTTATAGAAGAACCTCAGAGGTTATTGGCCCATGTTACACAGCTGGGATAGAGCACGAAATCAACTGAATGCATCAGATTTAAGAGTTCATTCTCTTTCTAAAACATAATACAACTGCTGCTTAATTCCAAAGCTGGTACCTCAGTGCAATTCCCACATTGGTGCAAGTGCCCACCAGATGTCCTGTGGACACTGGTCCTCTGGAACACTCTTTTGCCGATAAAAAGTTACACTGTTCCAGCTGGGATTGCAGAGGAGGTGGGTGTCTGGGGCTCCATCTCTAGGACCCTTCCCTTGCTCTCTCTAGGAGGAACTGTAGGACCCTCTAACACATCAATGAAAAGCTGCTGCATTGGGCCATTTGCCAAATAAATCGTTATTCTCTTATATTCCCTGACCTGTTGCACCTCGTTCAAAGACAACGAAAGGAATCCACACGATGGAACTCTATCCAGGCTTCGGCAAAAGCCAGATTCTTAGATGTCAATATCCTGCGGAAGTTCTGTTTGTTTTTCTTTGCTAATTACCCACTTTGAGGTACCCAAAAGGAAATGGAGGAAGTCCAGCTGGGCACAGACATAAACCTGAAGTGTCCCCTTGCCACAGCCATGGGCTTCCCAAGCATTGGGTCACTGTGGCAAGATGCACACATATGTGCATAGGAACCCTGGAAGAAGGCTAACAAAGGTTATTCTTTAAATATTTACACCTCCACTTACATCTTTAGAGGAGATATTGAGCACCACATGGTTCCAGGAGAGTGAGGGAGGATTGCTTGGTGGCAGACTTTTTGTCTCCACTGTTGTTCTGAGAAATTCTGCTCAGACTTTGAATTCCCATCCAAAGTCATTCCACTGAATCAGGCCCACAGCTGCCTTACCATCCTCTCTAGGGGACTGTTCAGCACCATCTTTTGTTATCTCAGCAAAATTGGTTTTTCCTCCACCTTTGATGTTCTCCTTGAGAAGAATCACTTGTTGCATCTCAGTGTATTCCCCGCGATGTTTTAGCATCCCAGCAGTTTCTGAACTTTGTAAGAGCTGGTGCCCTAGGTTTCTAGCTGCCTGGTCTATCCCCTAATCCAGTGTGGGACACAGACATACAGAGAGACACACATCCTAATGCTCACACACACACACACACATGCAGATACACACATTCACACACACAGTGCAAATAGGCAACAGCTCTGTTGGCGCAGTATATATGCTGGATGTTCTATGTGACTTTGATCCCCTTTCTCCTCCTCTTTTCAATGGTGTGATGGCCCATTTGGATAGTTGTCCCGGTTCTTTTACCCGTTCAGGAGCTTCAGAATTTCTGCTCTCTGGACTAGAGGAAAGATCACCAGAAGTGTGGTCAGAAGACCAGCTCTGTCACTCACAAGCCTCGTGTCTTATACATTTAATATTTTTCTTGTTTTAACAAAATTGAGCCAATATTGTTGTGCCTTTTTGCACATAAGTTCTGTTGAACTTACTTGCCCAACATCTGTTGTTGGTAGATACGCTCTTTATTCTTACAGATGGGGTTTAAAGACTTGGCTCATTCAAATACTTGGCCCTTTTCATTATTTTTCCTCCAATTTCCTTTTTCCAAGCTCCTGACATTTTTGTGTACATTACTACACCCACAAAAAGTGCCAATTTCTGAAATAGCTATGTCGCTTTGTATTTAGTTAAGAAGCACAAACATTCACAAGTTTGGCACTTGCACTTGTGAACTTCAATCACTGTATGCATTATCCACAGTAGACTTTTAATTAGTATGTATTCAATAAAGAAGCGAAGTTGCGTCTTATAACTTCCCACACATTCACATTGGGTGTTTAATTTCCTGTTTCCCCCTATGGACCAAGGGAAAAGCCTTATAAAAGCTTCTTTCACGTGGAATACAGGTCTCACTTTTTCAATACAGTTCTGTCATTGAAATGCCTTCCATTTATTTTTCTTTTCTCACTCTCATAAGCTTCATTCTCCACCTTCTGTATTCCACGGCCTTGATGACAGTGGGTTTTACTCGTATTTTTGTGATTGCATGTGCTAGTGATGATGTCCCCTAAGTCCTCCATCTGAGGGCAACTATCCCACCCCAGCCCCTGAAGATTATAAGGGTTGGCTGTTTGCTGGTGGGTCCTGGGGCCTTCTGTGTTGCTGGTCACAGCTGAGTGGGTCCAGGGTCATCAACAGATCCAAGTGTAGCCTGAAGCTGACTCATGTTTTATAGTGATACCTAGTCTGGAAAAGGTGAACCAGCCAATGAGATTTCTTATGGAAATTTGAACCAAGAAACACAGAGAGAATCAATGGGGTAGTAGGGATGACAGAAACTGAAGGGCAGAAATAGAAGGTCGCTTTGGGGGCTTGTGTGAGCTGATGATATCAGAGGGGTAGAGATGATAAATGGCTAAGAGAGAAGCCACATGACCCTGAGAGAGGAGGCAGCAGGAAGAATCACAGAGAAAAGGAAAGGGAGAGGAGAGACCTCAGCAGCCACGCACTGCCTCATCATCCTCAGCCCTTCTCCCGCGACCCTTGTGTCTGAAAGCTCTAGATCCTTGCGTCCTCTTCCTTGTCATGGATGTCAGGACGTTGCTGCTTCTATGGAGGACTGCACCATCGCTCCCAGCCACACCAACGTCACCTCAGTGCTCTCTCGCTATCTCTGGTGGGGTGTCTGGCCCGTCACCCTTTTCTCAGCCTCCCTGCAACTATGACTTTTCTAGATCATCCTCAGCCTTCGACCTTTAACTTCAGTCACTCCTCCAGCCACCTTCCCTGGAACAGAGGAGAACCCTTGGGGGAGCCTCCCTGCAGGCCGAGGATGCTGCCAGGCCTGGGTCACCTCCTTGTCCTGGTGACAGGACCATCTCCCAGGTGTGCACTGGTGTGCCTCGTACTAAGGTTAAATATAGTCTCTGCCAAATCCACTTCTTCAACACCTAGAACATGTTTCCTGTTAGGCATTGCATCAAGAGGTCATTTGTTGTTTTTAAGCATGCTTGCAATGTCTGGGCATGAGCTTAGGATCCATCATCTTTGGTTTCCCCTAAGCTCTCCCATGCTCCCATTGCCTCTGCTGTAACTCCCCCCACACAGCTGCTTACGTTTCTGGGCAGCCTCCCACTGACACTCATATCAATGCAAACATTTCTTAGTGTCACCTAAATACCAGACATGTGTTATCTCAATGAATCCTTGCAACAACCTGTGAGATGGGTTCAATTACCAGCTCCATTTTACAGATGAGGAAACCAAGGCACAGAGAGATAGAGTAACTTGCTCAAAGTCACACAGCTTGTCTGTGGTGGACAGGGGTTTGAACCCAGGCATCCTGGCTCCAGAGCACATTGACTATTGCGCCCCAGCTAGCTCCTGGCAACATGTCACCATCTGCCTCCCTTTCTGTCATGGGTGCCCTGTGTCTGCTACTTCCTTCTTGAAGAGACTGAGTTGAGTACTTGACCTTGGCCCACTAAGTGGAATCATGATAAAGTTCTTCCAATATTCCCAACACTTTTTAAAAAAATTTATGGCCTCCAGAATAAAACCAATGTATCTGCTGATGAAGCTTCTGGGCCGAATGACTGCAAATGTGACCCTCGTCTTGATTCCACTGGTAGCTTACTAGAGGGCTGGCAGGCCAGGTGCAAGGTCTTGTCACAGGTGAGGAGCATTCTCACGTATATTGTCCGTATTATTTTCCTCTGCCTTTTGCAGAAGACCTGGGGGTTCTCTTCTCTTCTCTTCTTCTCTTGTGGCTCATCTGGAAGATGAAAGCAGGCAGCCAGGCCCAGTTTTCCCTTTGTCCTCAGATCCCTTGTGAGTCTTCCTCCATCAACATCAGAAACGTGAGCCCTGTCCAGCTTCTCCTTCCAGCTGACTTGCTCCACGTGTCACTGGTACCTCTGACCCAAACCCATCTCCAAATTCATCCGGATTCATTCTGGTCACTATAGTTATTCTGGAAACTTTCTTCCCTGCACCGCCCCCACACACCAGCAGGTTTTGGCAACACTTACCCACTCCATCCCTCCCTGAGTTCTCATCCATCTCACCAGCTCCTCCTAGACACATGACGTCATTGAACATGTCTTGAACCTCTTAGTATCCTGTGAGGTAGGGAGAAAAGACTCCCTAGCTGATCAACACAGTAAGTTCTTCCTCCTTCAGGAAGCCTTCTTGGATCACCCTTCTCAGACTTTTGTCTGAACTCACATCTACTTTCTGGCTTCTGCTTTCTATGATTCATTCCCTTCTGCTTGTGGCATTTCTTGTATTACTGTCACGCATTGCTATTAATGTTTTATATATCTATGCTTTTGTCTCCTCAACTGAATTTTTAGTTTTCTTAAAGGAGTTTATACTTCTAATATTCTTCATACTGCCTTGATTTGAATAAATTTGCCGTTTGATTTAAACTCTGGCTGGATAGCAAAATAAATCTTATTGAATGTTCAGAGAAACAGGGTTAGTTGAGCCATTTTGAAGTTCCTTGAATTCCAGTTAATCATTTTCCCTTTGCCAATCAGGATGTTATTTCTAAATTAGTTAACAAATAAAGCAGCCCACAGTGAGAAGTCATCCTTCAGCTGGAACAAGAAAGGTTTTTCCAATGTGACTCTGCATGGCTTGAAAATAAAATTTTTAAAAGTTATAAAACAAGTTCTTTATGGGTAGCAGAATTATTTACTGATTAAGAAGATAAATGCATGTAATTGGCTACACTGTATCTCCACCCCCACCACCCCTACTCAAAATTCATCTGTTGAAGTCCTAACCCCCAGTGTGTCATGGTGGCTGCATTTGGAGATAAGGTCTTTAAAGAGGTAAGTAAGTTAAAATGGGGTCTTTAGGGTGGGCCCTAATGCATTATGAATGGTGTTCTTATGAGAAGAGAAAATTTGGACACACACGGAGAGACACCAAACATGTCCACAGATCAAGGGGACACCATGTGCAGCCCTCTGCAAGCCCAGAAGAGAACTTTTAGAGGAAACCAACCCTGCCAACACTTTGATATTGGACTTCCAGCCTCCAGAACTCTGAGAAAATAAATTCCTGTTGTTTAAACCACCCACTTTGTGATATTTTGTTATGACAACCCTAGCAAGTAATACAACACAACTTGTACTAAAACAAACTTAGGATTCCTTCTCTGTCATTTAGTCACAAACCACCTTGGGCAAGGTACTTAGTTTGTCTGTCAGTTTCCTCATCTGCAAAATGGCAGTAGTGATACCTCTGTGTGTTGGGAGGATTAAATGAGATCGTGCAAAGCAAGAACACAGTGCCTGGCATAAAATAAACACTATTAGTTAGCCACCAATTGTAGAAAATCAGGAAGAAAAAAGCATACATTGTTCTATCACCAAAGTGAGCCACTGTAAACATTTTGGTGATTCTCTAACCATCTCGTTATTAAACATAACTATGGTCCTGCTGTATACACAATTTTAGATCCTGCTTTGTTTTATTCTACATTGTATCACAAGCATTCCCTGAGTTACTAAAACTAAAGGATAATAACTGGCTGCCATTTCAGTATTAGAGAATTACAATGAGGCAATTTATCCAAGAACTTGTAGATTATGAAAATAGGCTCACCCTAAGAGTAAAACTTTACAGTCAAACATAATGGATCACATACATACATACATACATACATAATACAAAAATGTTACAATCAAACATAATGGATCACATACATACATACATACATACATAATACAAAAATGTTACAATCAAACATAATGGATCACATACATACATACATACATACATACATACATACAATATATATGGAATAGGTTGGAGCCAGGAGATGTGGAGTCACTGAGAGATAAAATGGCTCTCAGCCAATGCAGCTTTAATTTGACAGACTGGGCTACTCTGTCTCAAGAGGGTATGTGGTCATGAGGAGAGCAGCCTGGAGAACAGAGAGCCAGTGCTGCTGGCTGCTGCCTAGGGCTGCTCTCCCTTCCCAAGAGAGGCCGTGGAGCTTCAAGGTGGACAGGGCTTTGGAGGTGAACTATACAGCATTTGAATCTAGGCTCTGCAGCTCATTTCACTGCAGAATCTTGGGGAATGATCCTTAACCTTATCATGCCTTTCCTTATCTTTAAAATGGCTTGGAGGGGAGGGCACTACCTACCTCATTATGTTGTTCCGAAGATTAAATGTGGGTTTGTCACACAAGTTCCCAGTAAGTATTAGCTTCTCTTTCTTATTCAGGGGAGAGGGAGTCTTGGACAATGGGTCTCAAATTCAAGATAATCCTAATAGGAGATGAGTATATCAAATTGCTTGGGCCTGATGCTGTTCAGTGCTCAATTCCTCACACTTCCTTTGCTGAGACTCCACACTTCAAAAGCAGCCTTCTGATTATGCTTCCCCAGAGGCCTGCCAAGCAGGAGAAGACTTTGGTGATGTGCACTGAGTTTTCCAGTCCCTCTGACGATTGTATTTCTCCTTGTGAATCTGCCACTTCCTGACTTGCTTGGGCAGTAACAGAACTGCTCTGTCTTATTTTTCTCATTTGCAGAGAAGGGATAATGTCACTTAGAAACCACAATGAGATGAGGAGGATAAGTAGGAGGAGTAATAATATCAGTTAACAAATATGGAGTACTTACTATGGGTTGGACATTCACTAAATGCTTTGCAAATGTGATCTCATTAAATGAGATATTGATAATTGCTTGGTGCAGTACCTGGTATACAAGACTCAATGAATAGTAGCAGGTAAATGGATGTGTTCAATAGAAGGTTGCGTCCCATATCATTTATTTCTAGGGAAAGAATGTGCTGATTATGCCAGTCTAAGTATTCCAAAGCTTGAAACAGATTTCTGGATATAAAATGCTGCATCGAATTCTGCTTCAAGGTATCCATCTCACGACCTTGGTTAATGTGTGTCCATTCCTGAGAAACAGATCCCCATCTCAGTATGCCCACAGCCAGGTTTCTGATCTTAAGAGAAAAAGGCCAGGCAGAGGCAGGTGGATAACCTGAGGTCAGGAGTTCGAGACCAGCCTGACCAATATGATGAAACCCTGTCTCTACTAAAAATGCAAAAATTAGCTGGGCATGGTGGCATGCACCTGTAATCCCAGCTACTTGGGAGGCTGAGACAGGAGAATCACTTGAACCTGGGAGGCGGAGGTTGCAGTGAGCCGAGATCATGCCATTGCACTGCAGCCTAAGCAACAAGAAGGAAACTCCATCTCAAAAAAAAAGAAAAGAAAGAAAGAAAGAGAGAGAGAAAGAAAGAAGAAAGAAAAGGAAAGAAGAAAGAAAGAAAGAAAAGAAAAGAAAGAAAGAAAGAAAGAAAGAAAGAAAGAAAGAAAGAAAGAAAGAAAGAAAGAACCAACCACACTTTGACCGTGGAAGATCACCAAAGTAGCAGATGTATAAGGAGCTTTTGCTTTTTTTGCACTTCTGATTCTGGTGAACTTTATTTTTAACAGGTGTGCTATAGATTGATGTTTGACTTTAGCATAATTTATGTAACCATTTCCCTAGTCTAAGACACCTAGACTTAATCCTTTTCCTCCCATTTTTATAAATCACACTACAATGAAGACCTTGTATATAAAAGTTGGCTTTTTCCCTGCTTTGGGCTGTGGAAATGTTTCCGAAGATGCTAAGTGATGGTAGGTGATGTCAATTAAGTTCACCAGCCTCCCCTCAAAAGACTCCAAAAGATTGAGGTTGGTTTCCTTTTTTTTCTTGCCCCTGATTCCCATGGTAGTTTGCCATAGGCTCTTCAAAGATGGAGGCATTCAGTCCCATTTGGAGGGAGTGTATGGGGTTGAGATGGGTAATAAGGTAATAGAGGCAGAAGATTCAGGAATATTCCCCTGGGGTGTGAAGTGAGTCACTGCTGAAGCCATTTATGGAGAGCATGCCTCCTAACTCATCATCTTTGACTCTAATCGCCTGGGCTGGCATTGCATAGCGGCACTTGGGAGACATTGCCTTCAACAGCCATGTCTTAAGGGGGTGCACATGGGGCAATCAAGACTATTGAGAATGTAAGTTAAGGTTATTGCTTCCTGCGCGCACATTCCACTCGTAGGCTGATTAGTGCATTGAAGAGCTCTCATTGACATTTCGTGGTTTAACATAAAGATTTCTTGTGCATAGCTCAGGAAAGAGAGACAGATTTTCAAACAGCTGTCTAATATCTCTGTCAACATAGAAATTAAATAGATTTAGGAACTTCAGGAAAACATACGCACATTTAATGCCCAGTAATGATCAATTCAAATTTCCAGTTGCAGAGACAGGAATTGTTTTCAATGTGTTCTATGGGTTATTCCAAATAAACATCTGGCATCATTTTATTTCTTTTTAATCATTTGAATGGTGATGTTATAGGTCTATCTATTTATTTGTCCAGCTATAAAGCTGATGATACTATGAAGATATTGAAATGAATCCAATGTCTCAATCAACTTTCAAATGAAAACATTCCATTGTTTTAAAGCAACCATTTTCGCTTTTAGCATATATCAACTTTGGATTTCAAACTTCCTCCAAACTTGTTAGCAGTATTTTTGTTTCTTCTTGTACTAGTGATAATGAAAGACAAAAACATCACCTTGCCTTCAGTGTCAGAGATGTGCTTCTGTTTGAAGGAGACCAATCCCTCAGAGTCCGTGTTGTAGAGAGAGGGCGCATGGGAGAACAACCTAACTCCTGACCCAGGTGTGACGTTCTGTCCATTGATTTGTTACTCTCAACCAAGCAGAACGACTCTTCTCATGTAGGTGCCATGCACAGTAAGAGGAGGAGAGGGTCTGGCTGATTAGAGTTCAAATCCCAGCTCTGCCCCTTTTTAATTTTGTGGCATTCTTCAGTGTGATTCACTTCTCTGAGTCTCAGGTTCTTCCTCTTTCATACAAATTAGTAATAACACATCATTCAAGGAGATGATATATATGGGGCATCTCAACGGTACAGTAGGTCTCAAGTGATAGCGATTTCTACTGTGAGGTAGATTCCAAGCCACAGAGCCCCTCTGCCCACAGTAAGCCTCCTCTGAACTGAGCTTGGGAACATGGGTGGGAGTGTGCCAGGCTGCCTACCTGCCTACCTGCAGACACAATCCAGAGTAGCAATAATGAGAGCAAAGTCAAATTGACTTGGGTCTAGAGGGCCAACCCTTTCCTCTCTGAGGACCACCTCAAACACATGAGCAGTCCAGCCTCTATTCAGGAAGAAAATGTGTGAATCACAGCCATCAGGCCCAGGCCTCTGCTGAGAGCAATAGAAACTAATCAAAATTATGGATCATTTTAATAAGAGGTCATTTTGGAACCCCAAGGACAGTTATAGTTAGAGTTGATTTAGGCTGGCCTGAGGATTGTAAAGAAAGTATGCCTGTCGTCTTTAAGTCCCAGAGCTTCCTTTGGGTAATTATAAAGAAATACAGCAGCACATAGTTGCAGCTCTTCTTGATGCAGAGCACTAGGCTGTGTACCTGCAGACACACATCTGGGCCAATCCCCGGATGCAGACACACATCTGGGCCAGTTGAAGCCAGCAACTACACTCAGTGAAAGCTTGGTATAATGTGGCTTTCCTACTACATTAGCTATTTTGTCCCCACACTAGGGCAATAAATGCATTCCTCAGCATGGATGTTATTTCAAATGCCATTTTGCTTTATCCAAATCAAATTCCTCAAAGCACCAGTTTTATTTTCTGACAATACAGCATGTGGACAAACAGGATTGCAACCAAATCTCAGCTCTTCCACATCCTAGTCATGTGACCAGTTTCCTTATCTGAGAAATGAGGATAATTATGGCAGGTACCTCAGGAGGGAGAAGGAAAATAAGCCAATGACTGACATATTTAGTCTAGCACCTGGCACATAGTAAGTGTCCAAGAAAATGATGGAATGAATAGTAGCTGCTCATGTATGGCATACACAGATTCTAATAGAAAGTATAAAGGGTAATTAAATCTCAGCTAAGCTAGATTTGCTTTAGGCTGAGGCATAACAAAGTTGATAAGAAGCCTTTTGAAAGAGCCATGGAAACAATGCTGGCCCACACAGTTGAGACCCCAGAGAAGTGGGAGAAGCCTAAGGAGTGTCACTTGCTCTTCCACTCACTTCTCTTTTGGTTTGAGTTTCTAAAGAATCAATATTGATGGTGGAAAATGTGAATGATTGACTTGGTGAAGCTATAAGAATGCAGGGAATGCCAAGGAAAAGTTTTTCTTTTCTTTTTTTTGAGATGGAGTCTTGCTCTGAGGCCCAGGCTGAAGTGCAATGGCGTGATCTCGGCTCACTGCAACTTCTGCCCCTCAGGTGCAAGCGATTCTTCTGCCTCAGCCTCCTGAGTAACTGGGTTTACAGGCACCTGCCACCACACCTGGCTAATTTTTGTATTTTTAGTAGAGATGGGGTTTCACCATGTTGGTCAGGCTGGTCTCGAACTCCTGACCTCAGGTGATCCACCTGCCTCAGCCTCCCAAAGTGCTGGGATTACAGGCATGAGCCACCATGCCCAGACCGTTTTTCTTTTTTTAGTGGTAAAAGTTATCATGCATATAAAAGCATATATATTAAATTTTTGCTGGTTTAAAGGATAATAATCAAATGAGCACCTAGGTACCTACCACCCACTCAATAAAATATTGCCCACAACTCAACCCTCCTGAGGGCGACCCGCATGTATTCTTTTCCCCCACTGCCCTGAGGAAATGCTGTTGCGTATTTTGTGTTAATCGCTACCCTGCTTTACCTAAAGTTTTCTGCCTGTCCCTAAAAGATATGTGTGTAGATGTGCTGCTGTCATGCTCTTTTTGCCCACCATTGTGAAATTCATCCACATCGTTGTCTGTGGCCATATTCCTTGGAACAAATATAAAACAATGTATTCATGCAATCTACTGTTCATGGACACCTGTGTTGCTTCCAGTTTTTGCTCCTACAAACATTCATACACATTCATATATTGCATTTAGCTTGCAATAATTTTTCTAGGGTCCTTATGATGAACGGTGTTAGAATTTTACTGAATTCTTCACCTATTGAGATGATCATGAGGTTTTTCTCCTTTAATCTCTTAATGTGGCAAACTAAGGTAATAAATTTTTTTAATATTGAACCAACAGTGCATTTCTGGGATAAACCCTACTTGATCTCTTACTTGTTGGTAATTTTGGTTTACTTTTATTTTATTCAGTATTTTTGGATCTTGATTTGCTTTTATCTAGGTTTGGTATCATGAAATGAGTTTGAAAGGATTTCCTTCCTTCTTTCTTTTCCTTCCTCCCCCTCACCTCTTTCTTCCTGCCTTCCTCTCTTCTCTTAGTGTTTCCTACACCTACAGTTATATCCTTTGTTAGGCCATTTTTGCATTGCCATAAAGAAATATCTGAGACTGGCTAATTTATTTTAAAAAGGTTTAATTAGCTCACAGTTCTGCAGGCGGTACAGAGAGCATGGTGCTGGCATCTGCTCAGCTTCTGGTGAGGCCTCAGGAAACTTACAGTCATGACAGGCGAGAACTAGAGCAAGAGAGAGCAAGGAAAGATATGCCACACGATTTTAAACAGCCAGATCTCATGACAGCTTCACTATTGTAAGGACAGTACCAAAAGGATGGTGCTAAACCACTCCTGAGAATTCACCCTCATGATCCAGTCACCTCCCATTAGGCCTCACCTCCAACGCTAAAGATCACAATTCAACTCGAGATTTAGAGAGAACGACATCCAAACTAAGTCATATCCTTTTTCTCATTCCCAAAATTGTTAATTTGAGTCTTCTGTCTCTTTTTCAAGATCAGTCTTGCCAAGGGTTTGCCCACATTATTGATCTTTATGGACAACCACTTTTTAGTTTGGTCAGTCTTCTGTATAGTATTTTTGTTGTTCTGATTTTATTAATTTCTGCTCTTTACTATTTTCTTCCATTTTATTTGAGCTTATTGTGCTATTATTTTCCTAATTTCTTATATTGCTAATTTTAAGACTTTTCTTTTTAACATAAATGTTTAACTCTGTGAATGTACTACTTTCACTGCATCCCATAAGATTTTTTAATTGAATCTTTTATTTTGAGGTGATTGCAAATTCACATGCAGTTGTAAGAAATAATACAGAGAGATTTTCTGTACCCTTAACCCTGTTTCCCCAAATGACAGCATCTTACAAAATTATAGTATGGTATCTTGGCCGGGATATTGACATTGACACAGCCAAGATACAGAATATTTCCATCACCACAAGCATCCCTCACACTGACCTTTGATAGCCACTCTCTCTTCCTCCTACTTCCACCCTCTCCTTAACTCCTAGCAACATCTAATCTATTTCTAAAATCTTGTCCTTCCAAGAATGTTATATAAATGGAATCATACATTATATCACCAGTCAGATTGGCTTTTGTCACTTACCATAACTCTCGGAAGATTTGTCTAGGTTGTTGTATCAATTGTTTTTTCCTTTATATTGCTGAATACTATTCCATGGTGTGAATGTACCATAATTTGTTTAACCATTCACCCATTGAAGGGCATCTGGTTGTTTCCATATTGGGTATTGCCAATACAGCTGCAATGAAGATTCATGTACAAGTTTGGTATTAATAGTTTCATGCTTAGTTTTTTCAGAAGTTTCCAGAGTGGCTGTACCATTCTACATTCCCACCAGCAGTGTGTGACTGATCCAATTTCTCCACATCCTTGCCAACATACAGCTGTCATTATTTTTTATTTTAACCATTCTGTTAGGCTTGTAGTGATATCTCATTGTGGTTTTAATTTGCAGTTCCCTGGTGGCTAATGATGTTGAACATCTTTTCCTGTGCTTATTTGCCATCTGTACATACATATATATATATAAATTTTTTGGTGAAATGTCTCCTCATATCTTTTGCCCATGTTATAGTTGACTTGTTTGTTTTTTTACAGTCAAGCTTTGAGAGTTCTTTATATGTTCTGAATATTAGTTCTTCATCCACCAAGTTTTAATTAATATTATTTCCCCTCCACTTTTTTTTCATTTTAAGCATCTTCTCATTTCTATCAGGATTTCTTCTTTGACCGTGATCTTTAAATGTTCAAAACAAATGGCTTAATATCTTTTTATAATTTATTTATAACTTAATTTCATCATTTATCAGTTAGTCAGTAAATACGGCTTAACTCATACCAAATATTTGTAATTTGTCAATACTTACTTTTGGTTTATAATGTAGTCAATTTCCATAAATATTTTCTGTGTGTATTAAAATAACATCTATTCTATGGTTATTGGAGATAGTACTTACATATGTTCATTAAATTAACCTTGTGTTTCTCAAGTCTTTGATATTCTTACTGATTTTTTTCTCTGCTTGATTTATCAACCATTGAATGTCTCTCTTGATAGTGGTCTATTTTTCAGTTTCTTCTTGTATTCTGTCAATTCTTGTTTTATATATTTTGAAGCTTTGTTACTAAGTACATACATATTTCTGGTGAGTTAAATCTTTTTAAAAAATATGTACTGATGCTCATTACCTATAGTAATGCCTTTTGCCTAAGGTTTGCTTCATCTGCTATTATACCAGCCTTCTTCTGTTGTTTGCTTGTGTGACGAAGTTGTTCCTAAAATTTGTTCTCCCCATCTTCTGTGATAACAGAATCCTCCCTCCAATTTTTAGTGGGAAATTTGGCCTCCTGGAGTAAATATTACATTTCTCAACTTCCTTAGCAGCTAGATGTGGCCATATGACTAATGTCTGGTCAGCGAGGTGAAAATAGATGGGTTAACAGCTTCTGAAGACCTTCCTTAAAAGGCAGTGCAGAATATGCCATTTCTTCTTCTTCTTCCTCCTTCCTTCCCTCATTATCCTGGACTGTCCAGGTGCTGCCATCTTGGACCTTGAGGTCAAGGGCTCCCAATGTAGAGCTATAGGATAGAAAGAATCTGGGTCCTTGATACAAGGCAGTACTATGGACACTGACCTACAACAGAGAAAAAGTACATTCTATCTTGTTTAAGCCTCTGTTGTTTGGAGTTTTCTGTCACTTGTAGTGAAATCTAGTCCCACTGAATACATCTGTTATATCCTTTTACTTTCTTTTACTATGAAGTTTCCATATCCTTATATTTTATGGATATTAATTATGAACATAATTCGGCTGAAGTGCTGAAGTTTTTTTTCCTGTTACTGCAGTGAATTCTCTTTTATTTTGAATCAGATCTGATGGCCTTAGTCTTTTAACTAGAGCCTAGTCCATTTCCATTGAGTGTGATCATTAGTATATTTGGATTCATTAAATTACTCTATCTTATTTTATCATTTCTGTTTGTTCCATTTCTATACTTTGTCTTTCCTCTTTTCAGATTTAGTTTTCCCCTTCATTCCATTTTTTCCCATCTGCTAGTTTGAACAATCTTTTTTATTATTTTATGGTTTAACTGATAAATTTTATTATGCCTATTTAATTAATATCCAAACAGTGTCAGTGAGAACGCTGCAAATTCTGTGTGAAATTCTGAATTTGTTGATCCTGATAATGTTGGAGGATTCTTTCATAAAGGCATATTATAATATCCTCTTCCTTCACAGGGGAATGGCACAGGTTCTGGCCCATTGATAAAAATACTAAGCTTCACAGCTGGGCATTTATCCCAGAGTCAGCCCTGAGTTTCTCAACCTTGTCAAGGTAAACAGCCTGCTGATCACTGTTCCCCTGGTGACCCCCATATTTTGGAAAAAATGTAACATAGAATAAGAATTTTTATGCAGTTGTTTATTTATGTCATGCCTCTGTCCATTGAGGCTTTTAGGACCACTTACAGGTATACAAACCTTACAGTAAGATAAAATAAAATAGTTGAATTTGAGGACAGAAATCGAGGAAAGGAAATCTGCATTTATTAAGTAATTAATTACCACCCCTATTTTTATTAATCAGAGACATGGAACTGCCAGTTGGAACTTCTGATTAGCACAAGATAAGCAACTTTGGCCCAGGGCATATGAAATTCCACCAGAACCCTGAGACGTAGGCAGTTTCTTTGTCCTGCTTTCCTTATGTAGGTTCCATCCCACTTTTGGAAATGTGATGAGTCATCTCAGGGGCCTGTCCTTACCATCACAAACTGTTAGAGGGCGAGGAACCTCCTGTAGGAATCTGTAGTCTGATTTCCACTTGAAAGCTGGAAAAGATCATCCTTCTCTCACAGCCCCCACACTGCACAGGCCAATCTCCTCAGGCCTCCTTCTCCCTTCCTAGTGAACCCTTTCTTCTCCTCAGTTCTCAGCCTAGATATTTTTATATTATCACCTCCTCTTGGAAGCCTTCCTTGACCAGCCTCCCAAACTTGAGTAGAGAGTTGTACAGTGGGCTGCCATCCCACCCTGCCTGGGCTTGTCGTTGTGTTGGAAGTCACCCATTTCCTTATCTCCACTTGATTGTGACCCCCCGTACAGGTGGGCTCTGTGCCTGGATTTTTCATGGTTGTATCCCCAGTGTCCGGCACAGTAACTGGCATAGAGGGGAGTGAAAAATGTGATTACTAGGTGAATAGATAGATGGATAGGTGAATGAATTAACAAGGCTAAAGCCACTATAACTGATGTACAGGGGATGTGCTTAAGATACCCAGATAAGAGTTTTGTTATTTCCCACCAGATAAGTTGTGACCAATACAGGCACTGATGTTCCAGGTGGATTCAGATGTCATCACAAAATTTTCTCCACTGATCGAAGACGCAGCCACAGAATGCACAAAACAGCTCTCAAGATCTTTGCATGCAATATCAGCGCCCATGGGTCCTTGTGGCCATTTCTCAGTCCTGCCCATGAGCCACCATCATCTCTGCCTCATCTTCTGTGAGAGCCTCCCACCTGATTGTCTCATGAGCTCCTCAACACATTCTTCATACTGCAGCCAAAGCCATCTTTTCGGAATGTAAACCTGATGGTGCCACTCCTCTCTGATGAAATCATTCAGGGGCTTCGCATTTCTGTGAAAAGACCAAAATCCTTAAACTTTTTTGACCTTTACTCCCAAAAAGAAATACAGTTTATATTGAAACTCAGTACACTTGATGTATGTTTTATAAAAGTGTCACAAGACAATACTTACCCTTTATTTGATTAACAAATACTTGCATGACAGTTACTGATTGCAGACACTGTTCTTGGTATGCTGCGAACAGTAACTCAAAACTTCTCCAAACTGAAGACAAAGCTTTGGTGGGTAGGTTGTAAGATGACCTCCAATGGTCCTTGCCTTCTGGCATTCATGGCCTCATCCTCATGTAATACCTTGAGTGTGGGATCTCTTCTGAAAAACAGAATATGACAGAATTGATTGAATGTTACTTTGGAGATTAGAAGGTCTGTAGATTCTGTCTTGGGTTCTCTCTCTGTCTCTCATCACTTGCCCTAGTGGAAGCAAGCTGCCATGTTGTGGGCAGCCCTGTGGAGTCACCATGTGGTGTGATGGACCCTGAAGCCCTGAGTGCAATAGCCTGCAAGGAGCTGAGGCCCGCCAGCAACAATGTAAGTGAGCATGGAGGCAAAACTTTTGGAGGTAGTTGAGCCTTATAAGGTGACTGCTGTCCTGGCCAACTGTAGCCCTCGAGAATACTTCACAAAGACCTGGAGCCAGAGGCACTCAACTACGTCACCTCTGGTCCCCTGTCCCATAGAAAATGTGAGATAATACATGTTTATTGTTTTTAGTAGCCAATTTTGGAGTAATTTGTTATACAGCAATAGATAATAGACTACACTTGAATGGCACCTCCAAGGTGCCAAGCTCTGTGCTAAGCACATTCATTCAGGTGAATCCTCATAGCCCTACAAGGTGGGTAGCATTATGTCCATTGTACAAGCAAAGGAAATGCACCATACTGGGAGTGACGCCAGTATGTAACTCACTCTCTCCTCTCCTCTCCTCCAACGCTGTTTCCTTTGACCGTGGTTGCAGGAAAGTCAGGAGCACTGACTCTATTTAAAGTTAAGATGACTGGCCCATGCTTCTCTCCCATCAGAGCTTCTCCCTGCCCATCTGCTAGTTGCTCTCAGGTACTAGGCAGCCATCAACAACTCCTGCTGGGCGTCCTCAATAGCAAATATTGCCACCATCCTCAGTGTGCAGGTCAAGCCACAGCTGGTCAGTCTCCATGCACCAAGGGTCAGCTTTCCACACTCTTAAGCCAGTCACCTAGAGAGAAAACCCTAGGCCCAAAATCCTCCGTGGAGCGCATCATCCCCAGGTTGGCATCAGGGTCATAACGCCTGTGAGGTCAGGGACCTCAACAATGAATCCTTCTTGTCTTCCTCAAATCCAGTCCAAACACAAGTTTAATTTTTCAGTGTTTGAAAGCCTGCATCCTTAAGTAAAGCAGAAAATAGCCAAGCAAAAGGCCCACTAAGATGTTTGGGTTTTTGGTTTTTTGTTTTTAGTTTTTTTTTTTTTTTTGGCAAAAAGATTTCTTTATCAGAAATTATTTAGAAGAAAATATAGGATAATTAAGTCACACTGGGTTGCAAGTCACAAAGCAAAATATATTTCATTTCCAATAGGTTTTTTAATGTCATAATTAGTATTTATTTATTTATTTATTTATTTATTTTACTTTAAGTTCCAGGATACATGTGCAGAACATGCAGGTTTGTTACATAGGTATACATGTGCCATGGTGGTTTGCTGTACCTATTGGTCCATCCTCTAGGTTTCCTCCCCACACCCCCCACCCCCCATCCCCCATCCCCCAGCAGGCCCTGGTGTGTGATGTTCCCCTTCTTGTATTCATGTGTTCTTATTGCTCAACTCCCACTTATGAGTGAGAAAATGTAGTGTTTGGTTTTCTGTTCCTGTGTTAGTTTGCCGAGGATGATAGCTTCCAGCTTCATCCATGTTCCTGCAAAGGACATGATCTCATTCCTTTTTATGGCTGTGCAGTATTCCCTAGTGTATATGTGACACATTTTCTTTATCCAGTCTATCGTTGATGGGCATTTGGGTTAGTTCCATGACTTTGCTGTTGCAAACAGTGCTGCAATAAATACAAGTGTCCATGTGCCTTTATAGTAGAAAGATTTATATTCCTTTGGGTATATACCCGGTAATGGGATTGCTGGGCTAAATGGTATTTCTGGTTCTAGATCCTTGAGGAATCGCCATACTGTCTTCCACAATGCTTGAACTAACTTAACATTCCTACCAACAGGAACTAATTTACATTCCAACCAAAGCATTCCTATTTCTCCAAAGCCTCACCAGCATCTATTGTTTCTTGACTTTTTAATAATAGCCATTCTGACTGACGTGAAATGGTATCTCATTGTGGTTTTGATTTGCATTTCTCTAATGATCAGGATGTTGAGCTTTTTTTCATATGTTTTTTGGCTGCATAAATGTCTTCTTTTGAGAAGTGTCTGTTCATATCCTTTGCCCACTTTTTGATGGTTTTTTTTTCTTGTAAATTTGTTTAACTTCCTCACATACTCTGGATATTAGACTTTTTCAGATGAGTAGACTGCAAAAAATTCCTCCCTAACTCATTTTATGAAGCCAGCATCATCCTGTTACCAAAACTGGGAAGATACGCAACAAAAAAAAAGAAAACTTCAGGTCAGTATCACTGAAGAACATTGATGTGAACATCCTCAATAAAATACTGGCAAACTGAATCCAGCAGCACATCAAAAAAACTTATCCACCTCAATCAAGTTGGCTTCATCCCTGGGATGCAAGGCTGGTTCAACATACGCAAATCAATAAATGTAATCCATTACATAAAGAGTTTTAAAATGTGTTTCCTTGGCTTCCTATTAAATTCTTTTTCAGGTACATCTTACACTGACATTTTGGCTTTTAAAATTAGCTATATAGGTCCAATATACATCCCACTAACATTTGAGCTGAATTGGACTCAGAGCTGGGTAATGGAGAAGCACTGAGTCTGTGAAATCTTTCATCCTCAGTTTCTTGGACAGCTCCTCAAAACTTTAGGGCTGGTCTCCAACAGTTCCCTAATTCATATAGATTTTTTTTCTTTTATAAGTAGGGAAATATAATTTTCTTTTACTAAATGCTAAAAGCAAAGGGTACAATCCCTATGACTTTGCTCATGTTTGAACTCTGTGTGGTGACACCTTGCAAGTTTAATAATCTTCTGAAATAATTAGCAAATTAGCTATTTCCTTTTGTCTTTCTCTTGAGGTTAAAAAAAGTTTCAACCTGATGAAGTTTTTCATTCCAGTGTAGGAAGGTGTGTGCTTGCCAATAGCACCCTCTTATTGCACCGGTGCTTCTTGGGTTTTGGTGTGCTTTCTCTTCAGCTGGGGAACAGACTGAAACACACTTCTATAGATCCAGGAGGTTTAGAGAAGAGTTCGGGTGTCTATTTTTTAATCAAATCCCCAGAAGATTATAATGCACCCCATTTAAGAACCAGGGCATCGTCTTCTCAAATTACCCATGCCTTCCTCCTCAGTGAGGTAAGGAAGGGCAGGAGGACCTGGGGCTAGCACACCAGGTGGGCTCTCCAGGGCTAAGTGGGTGGGTGATGATCATCCATGCCTACAGGGGGCGCTATACTAGAGGAGGGGGCAGAACAGCAAGTTGAGTCTGCAGCTCAAGTTCATCAAACTGAAAAGAAACTGCCCAACATATTGTCAACACCAAAGAGCCCATGACTGGAAAGCCAGGAACCCAACAGGAAGCTGAGAAGCAAATGCAGAGGAAGGGCCAGGGCCATTGGGAAGATCAGCATTGTCTTTACTTGCAGATGGATGTTGGAGCACGGGCGGGAAAGTTGCACCTTAAGCACCAGCATTGTCTAACAATTGGAACAGATACAATGAATCTGCAGTTTTGCCAGTGATATTCCAGGAACGTTTGAATGAGAGACAGGTCTTTGGCATATTAGACAAAGGTCTAATATCCACACCTGGCTCTGTAAACATAACCACTAGATGTGCCGTTAGGCTGGCCAGCTCCTAAAAAGACAAGTGCCGTGTGGTGGCGAGACCTCAGAACCAGAAAACAGAAGACCAAGGTTGGAATCCTGACTCTGCCGTCACCACTGTGTGACTTGGACAGATCAAAGTCATCTGGAAAAAGTAGTCTTCTCGAGATGCCATTTCCTCAAGTATAGATGGGAATAGTGCCTACTTCACAGGTTTGTTGTGAGAATGAGGAAAATGACTAACACAACGTTGGCATTTGGTCAGTGTCGTTAAGCTTGAGAATAGAGTTGTGCTTTTATTTTATATTATTTCTTTTTTATTATTATTATACTTTAAGTTTTAGGGTACATGTGCACAACGTGCAGGTTTGTTACATATGTATACATGTGCCATGTTGCTGTGCTGCACCCATTAATTCGTCATTTAGCATTAGGTATATCTCCTAATGCTATCCCTCCCCCCTCCCCCCACCCCACAACAGTCCCGGGTGTGTGATGTTCCCCTTCCTGCTTTTATTTTTTTTATCTTTGTGATCCATACAGCAGAGTGCTTTACACATGGTGAGTACTCAAAAAATATCTGTCGAATGAACAGATTCCTAAAATTAATAAAAACAATGTAGTCCAAGTGATGTGATCCATTGATAGATAAACCAGAAGGCTTACCCTGTTAGCCATGCTCAGCCATGGTGAGATTTTCAAAGCAAATGGAAAAGTAGGGTGATGAGGGTATAAAGACGATTTAATGAACAAATGAATGAATAAATACATGAATGAACAATTGGGACTAAACTAGTGCGTGGCTATTTGAGCACAAGATACTAAATATCCACATGAAAAATGGTGCCAAGTATTTGATATGTGCTGTTAAAAATTCAAGTATTTTAGTTATGTCCAAATGCATATCTGAATATCTGGGATATCTGGGTTAAGTAAGCCAAATAACTGATAATTGACTGCATTTTTCGCTTTTAATTGAGTCTGTTGGAGGGTCATGCAGACTGAGCCACTCTTGAAAGCACAATGGAGGGGAAATGCAAGGGGAAGCCACGCCCTTAGGTGGCCTTGGACTCATGAGCCCAGGTTGCCAACAGAACTTCAAAGTCACAGTAGCTATTGCAGATTCACAGAGAAGGAATTACTTTTTGATTCCATCATAATAAAGTAGGATTTGAAGTTTTCCAAGACCTTTATCTCATAGTTTTTAATTAATGAGAGTTGCATTAACTCTTAGGTTAAGTATATAATCTTCTCTGAGCTATAAAGTCCAGCTGGCAGCCAGTTATGTTTGAATCTGTTCAATGAAATTCCTAATAAAACAACTGATCAACGAATATTTGTATTGTATATGCTCTGCACTAACACGTGGTGACATAAATGCCTAGTCAGAGGTGCGTGTATGTTTAGGTACATCAAACTGACAGATTTATAACCTATCAGTTTTCAATATTTTCTGAACCTTTGAAGAAAAATCCCTTGTTCAGCTTAGGTTTCTGCTATTCAAATTTATATCCAGATTTTAGTCGCCAAATGTAACTTAGTTACCTACCACTAAGCATTTTACGGGCAGATTTTATGGAGTTGCACTAAACTGAGCATTGCAAATCTATGGTTTGCCAATTTCCTGCTTTTTTATAATATAGTAACTGCAGAATTGTAAAATAAAAGACACAAGAATTTCTCACTCACCTCAATCCATGGACTGAATGCAGCAATTCAATGAGTGCAAGAGTTCTAAAAGCGTCTCGACTCAGTCTTAACATTTCTCCCCACACTATGCTACTTTTGTGCAAGGTTTTTCTCTAACCCTGGGAAGGGAGGATTAAGTAAATAATGAATAAGCATGTCTCATTGAAGCGATTTTGACATTTCATCTAAGTTTACATATTAATTAAGATAAGATTGTTCTAGTCCCCCAAAAGGATTTTCTGTTTTCCTTTGAGCAACTAGACTGAAATATAGTATAAAAGTGTATGAACACTCTCTTAAATGCACAGATTTAACCCTGCTGTTTTGCTCCTAATCATTATTAATTGCCTCCAGTGGTGGACATTAATTTCCCTATTGCAGCAACATGCATCTTGAGCTTGAGCATATCCTAATACATCAAATGGGACAGGTGATATAATTCAGCTGGTCACAGCTGGAAAGGAGACAGCCACCCACATGCAGGCAGTCTGTCAACCTTAGTTACACTGCAGACACCACCACAGCCTCTGAAACAACATTGTACATTTATCTCTGGGGATAACTTTACAAGAAGTATGGCTGCTTGGTTCATCCTATTTAATCTGTTATTGTCTTAGTAGCTACAAGAATGAAACAGTGGAAACTCAAAATTCTGAATTTGTTTGAAGCCATTGAAGAGGCAAAAAGTGGAGACATATGGTTGGGCTCATGGTGCAGATAAACTGATAAGTACTGGGTTCAGAGTGGATTATATTTTAATATAGATGTCACTGAAAGATTTAGAGTGAGCTGCTGATAATATTAGCTGGGATGTGACTTCAGGGTCCTGCCTTGTTCTGTGGGTGTTTAGGTAGATCCTTGACAAGTTGCCCAGAGTGCCTCCTGTTTACATATGGCTCTGGCTCTTGGGAACAAAGTTATTAGCTTTGTTTTCCTTGGAAATTAGTGCAATGCTGCTTAGTAGTGATACAGAAAACAGAGGTAGGATGGCGTTAGCATCCTTGATTGCATGGTTGAGAAAAGTGAGACGTTGATGGAGTTGTGTCAGGTTAGGAGTCAACCTCAAAGCTATGGCTTGAACTCAATTCCTTCATCTTGGCCTCTGGGCCTGGCTCTACCTTGCAGAGCTACTTCCACTTCCTCTATAGGACTGGTTCTAGGTTAGGAAAATTCATATCAAAACCACAGTGAGATATCACCTCACACCCATTAGGATGACTATGACCCAAAAACCAAAAAATTACTAGTGTCAGCAAGGATATGGGGAAATTGGAGCCCTTGAGCACTGTTGGTGGGAATGTAAAATGGTGTAGCTATTATGGAAAACAGTGGGTGGTTGCTCAAAAATTATAAATTAAAATTACTTTAAATTCATTTACCAAATGATTCTATAGATTCTATGCTTCTATTACCATATGATTGAGCAATTTCACTTCTGAGTATGCATCGAAAAGAATTGAAGGCAAGGTCTCAAGGAGATATTTGTACACACACATGTTCATACCAGCACTCTTCACTGTAGCCAAAAGGTGGAAGCCCAACCCAAATCCATCGATGGATGCATGAATAAACAAAATGTCGTATCTCCATTTAATATGGTTTGGCTGTGTCCCCACTCAAATCTCATCTTGAATTGTAGCTACCATAATTCTCAGGTGTCATGGGAGGGACCTGGCAGGAGGTAATTGAATCATGGGAGCAGGTCTTTCCCATACTGGTCTCATAATAGTAAATAAGTCTCACAAGATCTGATGGTTTTATAAAGGGGAAATCCCCTGCACACGCCCTCTTGCCTGCCGCCATGTAAGACGTGACTTTGCTCCTCATTTGCCTTCTGCCACGATTGTGAGGCTTCTGGAACTGTGAGTCCACTTAACCTCTTTCCTTTATAAATTACCCAGTCTTGGGTATGTCTTTATTAGCAGCATGAGAATGGACTAATATGCCATTCAATGGAATATATTCAGCCTTAAAAAGGAAAGAAATTCTGAGACATGCTTCACCATGAATGAACCTTGAGGACATTATGCTAAGTGAAATAAGCTAGACAAGAAAGACAAATACAGTATGATTCCACTTATATGAGGTATCTAGAGTAATCGAACTCATTAAAAACAGAAAGCAGAGTGGTGGTTGCCAGGAACTAGGGGAATGGGAATAGGGAGTTGTTTAATGGGTACTATTCAGAGTTTTAGTTTTGCAAGTTGATATGTTTTGGAGATTGGTTGCACCAGAATGTGAATATACAATGCTACTGAACTGTATACTCAAAAATGGTCACGATAGTACATTTTATGTTATGTTTATTTTATCACAATTAAAACATTCAAGCAAACATCAAAAACCCTCATTCTAGGAGGTGGCCGTGCTCATCTCCCCTGAGTGTGTCTATGGCCTCCCTTTGCTGCTGGTCACCCTGACAAACTGAGTAATGTCACCACCTCCCCTACTTTGCCCAGTGAGTGAGATTACCATCCTGTCTGTCAATCTAAAAGCAAAGGAAGCACTCTGTGCCTGATAATGCTGGTCTGTGCTTTTCCCAGGACTCAGAGATCCAGTATCCTCAGGTCAGGTCACTGTCCACCCAGGTGACCCCACTCCCAGCTCATGGTATCTCACCTGTGGCTTCTACAGGGCCTTCTCCCCACACTGTGGGCCTACTTCAGCTCTACACACAGAGGAGCACAGCTGAAAGGGCTGCGCAGTCCACAGACCACAACACAGGGGCCACCTCCTGCAGAGGACCTTCCAGATGCCAGCAGAAGCCTGGCTAAGAAGCACATATCAGAATATATACCCATCAGTATAGAAAGATATTTGGAATATAAATGGTAAAAGCATATTACAAAACCACATGTGTAATATATAATTTTAATTTAAAAAATAGATTGATAAATAGAAAAGTCTAATGGATTATCTCACACAATGTTCAGTGAATGGTAGAATTATGGGTGATATTTTCTTAATTTTTTCTTCATGCACCTATATTTGTACTTTTTTTGCTCTAATTGTATATATTAAAATTCTGTTTAGAAGTTAGTTTGTCATAGTAACAACATTTTTTAAAATAGCCTAAAGCGGCTGGACGTGGTGGCTCACGCCTGTAATCCCAGCACTTCGGGAGGCCGAGTTGGGCGGATCACTTGAGGCCAGGAGTTCAAGGCCAGCCTGGCCAACATGGTGAAACCTTGTCTCTACTAAAAATACAAAAAATTAGCTGGGCATGGTGGTGCGTGCCTTAATCCCAGCTACTAGGGAGGCTGAGGCAGGAGAATTGCTTGAATCCGGGAGGCAGAGGTTGCAGTGAGCCGAGATCACGCCACTGCACTCCAGCCTGGGTAACAGAGCAAGACTCTGTCTCAAAAATAAAAAATAAAAAAAAATAGCCTAAAGCCCATAAGTGTCTTGCCAGAGAACACAGAAAGAAGCAGTTAGAAAAACCAGGGGTGCCAGATCAGTTGCTCTTGCAGACAGGCACTCAAGTGCTCCTCTTCTGCTTCACCTTCATGGACACAGACAACAAACCAGGCAGGGATTACTGGACCTTCTACACCAAAGCATTCTTGGGATTTTCCTTACCACCTCCCCCACTACCTCCACTGTCCAAATTCTGCCCATCCATTAGAAGATAGCTCAAATAAAACCTCCCCCTAGTGAGGTGCAATCCCTCGTGGCATTTTCTTTCATGTCCATTTTTGCAGTTATTACATCCTGCCTCGTACTATAGTTACATGTGGACTTGCCTTCTCTTTCTTATTAGATTATAAGCTCATTGAGGGCAGACTCCTCATCTGATGGATTTGTGTGTCCCCAGCACAGTGTCTGCCTCACAGCGAGCTCTGGTTGGATAGCTGCTGAATGAATGAGTCAGAGAGTGAGTGAGTGAGTGAATAAATGGCATGATTGCTGCTCTCTCCATGAGCAAAGCAACAAAGCAAGTCAGGCAGGGCAGATTCTTTTCATCATTTCTGGGTTGGTTTGTATTTTATCCAAAACATCAATCCTTATGTTCAGAACTTCTTTTTCATCATCCCAGTTTTTATTCCTTGAGCTTAGTAAGAATTATAATAAGAACAAGTATAATGTTTGTAACTGTCATCTATCTCAGTTCATATTTTAAATAATATGGATCTATTTTCACCTCGGGAAAGGCAGATTTTACATTACTACATTTACTTTAACATGGAGCTCAGACATTTTATACCAAGAGTGAAGCAAACTGCCACACAGTATCAGATTTTAATAAGACAAATCCCACACTTGCGGTGACCCTGCTTCCTTCCTTGCTTTTCTCTCCCCTGCTTTTCCAGAGAAGACTCTTGCAGGATCCAGGCCCTGGCGTTGTTCTCTTCCAAGTCCTCTACTGCAGCTGCGTATCTCTCTCTCATTCTTTTTCTCAGAAGAATCTTAGCTCCCCTGGAAAGCTGGCATCACATGCCTTTGAGCTTGAACTCAAAGGGCTGGCTTAGCTTCAGCACTAGGCCCTCCCTGCAAGGTTTGCTGTCCCTTACCTGCCTGCCAGGTCTGTTCGGCCTGTTTTCCACTATAGAGGAGGTGAGATTCACAGCCAGGCGGGCAATGAAGGGCTTCAGATGGCAGATAGACCACGTCCTGCCAGCGCTGCCTCAAACCTGGAGCTCCTCTGGGGTTGCTGTCAGGGGCTCAGACGTGACATTTTTGTTATCTAGGCAGAAAGTGTGTTTGGGTTAAACTGCCAGGGCCATCATGTCACTGAGTTCTCTGCCGAGCCCCAGACAGGCATTCCCTATCAGTGATAGCTACAGCAGGCTGGGATCAGCTGCCTTGCCCCCCTGAGCAGCCTGCTTTCTGCTAGCCATAGTGTTTACAGGGCATCTCGGGCAGCCGCCAGGGCTGGAATCAACATTCTCCCTGAGCTTGCAAGGAACAAAGACTGCTACTAAAGATGCACTTGAAGGGAAAAGCATGACAAAATGTCCTGTGACTTCAAAGATGCCTTTTGCAGCATTGTACAGTCATGCTGTTAATTAAAAGAGTTAAACTTGGAAACTAGACTTTGATGCAATATGTTGTTTCCATTCTTGGAAATACGTTCATGAGGAGCTAATAAATAATCCATGAATGCTAATCTTTTTAAGTCATTTCAAAGGCATGAAGTCAGCCTAGATAATTGTAAATGCAACGGCTCAACCTCAACTCCATTAAAATGTAAAGGTGCGAACTGATTAGAGACACTCAACTGCTTTTGATAGAAGTCTTAAATTCAAATGCCACATCATTTGTTTTTAGCAAATGGAGTAATTACAATAATATTTTCTTCATTTTTAAGGTCAGATCTCTTAAATCCTACATGCTTGTGCCAGTTTAACTACAGCCAGAATCATTTTCCTTGCGTTCATTAATTAAATGTGTATGTTGCTTAAAGGTAACATCCACTCTTATTTTCTCTGAAGGAGAAATAAATAAATATTCTAAGTTGTCTAGCTACAAGGTTAGAGGGGAGAGTTGTAACATTATTTCATTTCAGATATTATTAATAAAACTGGAATTAACCGTATGTCCCACTCTAGTAACTGTTCTTGCTGAGAAAAGGTAGTTTTGTTTAAAGCAAAGGTGTTTTCCTACTGCTGTAGCTTGTCAAACATATTGTGATTAAAATTTTTAAAAATTAAGAAATAATTCACTTGATGATAAAGTCAACGCCTTTTAATATTCTTGCAGCATCACTGCCCAAAGTAAATTTTGTAAATATTTACCTCTTGTGGGAATTGTGGTATATGGACCAATATATATTTTTCCAGGATTTTGGTAAATATCTGAGAAGTTTCTTATAGGAGAAAACTATACAAGGTTTTATTGTTTCAAGTGCACCTGGATTCTAACTAAGACCCAAAAAAAGGAACTGATCACTTCTTACTATAAATTAAAAGGTTTCCTTTGCCCCCTACCTCCTGGCTGTCAGGTAATTAAGCTCCGGATGTTGGTCACCATGCAGAAGTCAAGTGAGGATGCCGGAAGCAGTCAATCCATTTGTTTAGGACAGGCAAGTCTGGTTATAGCTGGACCCAGAACCCTCCAGATGCAGCACTTTTCTGCACTGTCAAAATATTTAACTTTCCTGCAAACATGCAGCTGTCAGTCTACTTGCAGGATTCTACCAAAACCAAAGGATTAAGTGTGATTCAACAAAGCAGTGAACACTGGCCAGATATGATCCATTGGCTCAACTTGCCCAGTCCCTGGGCAGGGTTCTAACCAGAGGTGCCAATCTACGGAGCACCTTCCAAAATACCTATCTGCAGAGATTCTGATTCCTGGGTCCGACGGGACCCCAATGTCTGTCGTCTGGTGATTCTGGTATGCCATCCTAGGGAAGAAGCACTCATGCTTTATTTTTCATCTGTTTGTGTTTTAGAAAGAAAACATAGGGGTGAGGGTAGGCCAGAGGATCAACCTGGAAACATTTAACACCGGCTAACAGAAGTGGGGGAAGCAGCACTCTTCTGACACCCAGAGCGGGACTGCAGTGTCATGTGGGTCTGTGTTTCAGTCCTGCTCATCTTGGCTGGGTAACCTTGGATCCACAATTTATCTTCCCCGAGACTCAGTTCTTCTGTCTGTAAAACAGGATAGTAATACCACCTCCTTCATCAAATTATTATGAGAATTAAAGGAGCTAATGTGCATAAAACAAAGGCAATTAACTTAATGTTTAGCACATAGTAAGTGCGGTGACTATTTGTAGTTTTGTAGAATGTCTGCAAATGATCTACAGGGCTCAGTAGGCTTTAAAGATGTTCTCATCCAACTCCCTCTAGCATATCAATTACATTCCATGGGAAACTTGAATTGGTTGGCTCAGAGCAGGGATTCTGGGAGACATGTTTAGAGCACAGGGAGAGGCGAGTTTGAAGGGAGGGTTTGAAGATAACCTTGATGAAGGATTTTGAATGTCATTGTGATCAACAAGGGAGGCAATTAAGACAAAGCTTCCTTAGTGGATGTTACATACACTCCAAGCAACAGTTTAGGACCCAAACAGACAGCCAGGCATAGACCCTGTGGGTAGGAGGGAAGACGGCAGAGGTGGGAGTAGTTCTGTGGTTTTGTGGGAGGGGTGTGAAATATGTGGTCTTGGCCTGGTGAGGATGAAGAGAATAGAAGAGCTGGGAGGGAGGAGAACAGCTGAAATCTAAAGAATGCATGGATGGAGTGGAAGATGAGACAAAGGTGGGGCTGGGGGTCACTTCTCTGTTTTGAGTCTGAGCAGAATTATTTCTGTGTTTGTGTGGGCCCTGGTGGTGAAAATTTCTGCAAGGAGCTTTAGGGTCATGCTGTCTTGTTAGCTTAATAATGGTTTGATTGCACCCATCTGTGTTCCCTGGGGCAGGATCTTTATCACCTGCATGTCGACTTACATCACTGTGAATTCTGTACACATAGGAGGGTAATAAAAAGCAACTGAGGCTTATTTAACACTCACTGTGTGTGTGCCAGGCATTGAAGTAACTTTTTAGCTTTCATAACAACCCTAAGAGGGAGACATTATTGTTAGCCCCATTTCACAGGTGAGGGAACTAAGGCACTGAGAGGTCAAGTGGTTTATGAAAGCTTTCCACTGAGTCAAGGGGGAAGTAGCATTTGAACCCAGGCAGCAGAGTGGCTGCAGAGTCCTGGCCCTTGATTCCTGGGAAGGAATGAACACAATTTACCCAGTCTGTGAGACTAAACAGGGATCTCACTGGGATTCAAACCAAGTTAGACTCCAAAACCCAGGCTCTTTACTTTATGGCACACCTGACCCATTAGCAATTCAAAAACCACATTCAACCAAAAAGGCAAAGGGGAAGTGGGGTAAATGTAGTCTAAGGGCTCAGAGAAGCAACTTGGCAGTACTATAGAAAAGAAACATTTAGCAGATTTTCTCTTCATAGAATATAAACTTGTATGAAAAGAGGCGCTTTCAAAAATATTTTGAGATATTTTTTGCACACTAAACTTACACTACATAGGAAAAGGACCATCAGCATAAATATATTCTATTATTAGAGGGTTGGTAGGTGGGAATGAGAGTGTTTTGAAGTATCCGTTGTATAAAGGGGATTTTTTCACATTTTCCCATATGTCCCTTCTGTATGGTTTGAGTCTTTTTAAATGATATTATATTTGAGTATTATTTTTCTAATTTAAGAATAATTTTGAAAAATAGAGAAACAGAAACTTCAGGTACTTAGGCAGAAATAAGAAAGTCCTAGTGACCCAATGATATAAACATATATTTACAATTAGTGTTCTGAAAACAAGTAAATAATTCCAATGTAACTAAACTTTACACCTATATATGTGTGTGTGTGCATGCATGGATGTGTGGATGCACGTGTGTGTGCGTGCCTGTGTGTGTGCGGGTGTGTGTGTGCACAGGCACATGTAGACATCTCACAGGAAGGCAGGCCAAGGTTGGATGCAGCAGGCTACTTAATTATCCCTCATTTCATTGAAGGAGGAATCTCACAGAAACATCATAGATTCCAGGAGGCAAATCTACAAAACTTGGTAGTTACAGAAGAAATGATCCAGTATCAAGAAAAGGCATTGCACCTTCAGTGAGTGACAGGAAAAAGCCAAGAAAAAGCCAGCCAACAGTTAAGCACCTGCTGCCTGTTACTGCTTCTACTCAGTGCACCTCTCAGTTCCACACATTCAGTAACGGGGCCAGCCTCGCAGGCCAAGGGATGGTGAAGATGTATTCTCACATCCGTTTGTAAGAAGGGAGCAAAGCAGAGTGACACAAATCTGGTTTGCCTGGAACAATCCCAGTTGACCCCTTCTGAAGTCAGTCCTCTCCTGTCCTTTCCATCCCTCCTCTGCACTCCCTTTACCGAGGATAAGACAACACCCCTCTGGTCCCAGAAACTTACCTCTCTCCATTGCCCTGTCCAAGGTAGATGAAGCCTCACATGTAGCTCAAGCTTCAGGTGAAGTCCTGGATGACGCGGAGAGGAGAAACTGAGGTCACCAGGGATCCCACAACTATGTTGGAGAAGTTAAACTCCTAGAGTGGAATGAAGCTGGGTATGTGGAGAAGACATTTCACCCACCTTTGACAGTAACACACCATGCAAATAAGCAGTCATGGGCCTGGAGTTCGAGAAAAGAAAGGGAAACACACACACGTGTACATAACTCACACACACAGAGGAACACATGCTTTTAGAATGATCAGGTGCTTAAAGAAAATAAAAGGAGAATGGACATTGCCCTGTTCTTTTCTGAGAGGCAGTCACTGGAGTGGGTAAGAACCCCAGCTCCGGATTCAGACGTGCCTGAGTTTGCAACCGAGCTCAGCCACTAACTACGTAAACCTGTTTTATTAACTGTACAATGGGAATAATAAAAGCACCAGGCCCAAAGCGTTGTTGTGAAGTTTTAAAGATTAATGTGATGATGCGGATAAAGTAACCACAGTAATTATTCAATAAATGTTAGCTAGTGCTGCTATTGTTGTAGATACACTATGACAAAATCATGATAAAGGTACATTGTGACCTTAAAAGAATACTTTACTGGAGCATTGTACATGCTGCATAAATGTTAATTGTTATTATTATTACAGTTTTTAGCTCAGCCAATGTAGCAATTTATCACTACAATGGCAAGAAATTGCCACTCTGGTTCTTGACAGTGGGTTTGCCACCTTCTGCTGTCTTCCTGGTTTTCACTCCACGTGGGAGTGAGGCGGCCGCTAATGCCAGGGCTATGTCAAGTCTGGGATTCTTAGTGGACTTCTCCACAAACACGGTGCCTATTCGGGGAAAAAATCTCTAGAATTCTCCTGGCCCAGCCTTGAACATCTTCCAGTAGGAACTGAGGACAGCTTCCGATGCAAAATGAGAGGAAAAGAAGGCAGTGGGGTAATTTACCGCTGAGAAGATTTCCCCATTAGACATTTTTATAGCATCAAACTTGGTGGGGGAGGGGGTTTCTCCTGGCACGATTCTGTTTGTTTCCTAGTTTTGTGGCACAAACAACAACATTTCATACTGAAACGTGAAGCCTCTAAAATTAGGTGGCGGCCGGAAATTTGTAATGGGTCCTTCACACCGTTCACGCTCCTGCTTCACCCTCCCGGCCCCACTGAGTCGAGGGCAGCTGCACCCTGCAAGAAACTCGCAGCTCAGTTTGGAGCACGTTTTGCTTGCTGAGGGGAGGCTGCTGTCAATGGCAACACATGCCAAGCAAGGAAGCAGACCTGATTCCTTTCTAGGCTTCATCACCAGCTGCTTCTCCCTCGGCCTCCTCAGCCCCCAGCTGCCTGGGTTCGAATCCCAGCTCTCTGCTCATCAGGTGAGTAACCCTGGGCGATGACTCCACCTCTGTGAGCTTCCACGTCTGCAGCTGTCAGGTGAGAATAACAATGGGACTTGCATCAGTCATTGGGATTAAATGAGATAAGGAACGGGAAGGCGCTGAGTGTATATAGTAACTACTCCTAGGTGTCATCTCCTTCCTCCTTCCTCCTTCTTCCTCCTCCTCCCTCTTCCTCCTCATTTTTCTTCTTCTTCTTCTTTTTTTTTGACAGAGCCTGGCTCTGTTGCCCAGGCTGGGGTGTAGTGGCGTGATCTCAGCTCACTGCAACCTCCACCTCCCGGTTCAAGCGATTCTCCTGCCTCAGCCTCCCAAGTAGCTGGGATTACAGGCACATGCCACCACTGGCTAACTTTTAGTATTTTTTGTAGAGACAGAGTTTTACCATGTTGGCCAGGCTGGTCTCGAACTCCTGTAATCCCAGTATTTTGGGAGGTCTGCCCACCTCAGCCTCCCAAAGTGCTGGGATTACAGGCATGAGCTGCCACTCCCGGCCTCTCTTCTTATTATTAAGCAGATTGGCATTTCCAGAGCACCTGCTTTGTGCCACACCCGATGCCAGGTGTTTCACTCATGTGGTCTTGATGAATCTTCACAACCTTGAAGGGCAGGCATTGTCATCCCAACGTACGTGCAAGGGAGCTGATTTCCGGAGCTAAAGCCACTTGTCCCCAGACAATCCCAGAGGGTACAACTGGGATTCCACTTTAGGCTCTCTGATTTCAAAGTCTTGCTCTCCCTACCACACCCCCAACGTGGAGGCCTCACAAATAATGCCTTTCCGTGGGGCTCAGGGTCTTCAGACTGTGGTCTTGGCTTGGCTCTGGGTCTTTTCCCAAGAGCACGCAGCACAGCCGAGTCTGCTCCAGGCTTTGTGGTTCCCGCTCAAGCCATTTGTGGGGCAGGATGTGAGGTGAGGGGCGCTCATGTTGCCAACCTGGCTTATCTGCTTTGGGGCCTTCCTGGCTCAGCCTACAGGTTCGTGACTTGGCACAATTACAGTGACCACAATGAAGCCACTGGCTTTGCCCAGAAGCTACTCAGGCCAGGAGCCTGAGAGGAAACAGGATGAGAGCTGGTTTATATTTCAAGGGCTGGAGATGACGGGACCAGCCCCACCCCAGCTTCCCACCTGATTTTATCTTGTAAAAACAGCCCTTTCATTATTCTGTTGGACCTCCCATTATTTCAAGAACCAAAAACTGAAAGAAAATGATTTTTTTCTCTCTCATGCCTGGCCTGCTCTCTATTGCAAATGGCAGTTCTAGGGACAGCTGTCCACCTGCTGTTTTTCACCTGCAGGGGTCAGCTGCTGGCCGGGCTACCTGGCAGCCATTCCCCCTTCTTGGTTCCCATGTCTGGATTTTCCTCTAGAGCACCCTTTCCCCTCTCTTAACTCTTGGGCTTTGGGTGGGCACCCACCCCAGGGCTCAGGGGTGCAGCATGTGACTCAGCTCAAGCCCATCTGAGCATAGCGTTGCATTGACCACAGAGCTGGTATCAGTTCATTGAGATGGAAGTCCACTGAGATGATATCCACTCTACTGAGACGGAAAGAACTCTTTTCTAGGACTTCTCAAAACTCATTTTGAATTGCTTACCATCAAGGGAAGAAATAAGGAAGGTTTTCACTGTATTTACATCCTTTCTGGCTTACCCCTGAGTATCCCTGGAGGTAGATGTCCCCTATTTGAGAAGCATGGGCCTACAGGTAAATTCCAAACCCCTGTTCACTCCATGGAAAGCTCTTTACAATTTGACATAGCCAATCTATTCAGCCCCATTTCTGGCCACAGAGTTTCTTGCCATTTCTGGAACAAGTCATGCTCTGCCATTCCCCTTGACTTTTGCACAAGCTATTCCCCTTGCCTGGAATATCTTTCCCCTTCTATACCTAGAAAATTCTACCCATGCATCCAACTAGAACCACATCAACTGTCTACTCCTTAGAAGGAGGAGAATAACTTTCCAGAATTTTAGCTGCTCTCTCATTGGTTAGAACACTCATCTTGACCTTGGCTTGTCTGATTCTCTCTTCCTCGCTGGACTATAAGCATGTCCTAAGCACATCTGCATCCCTAGAAGCTAACACGGAGCCTGACTAAAGGTTTATTGGATATGTGGATGAGTGGATGAAGGGACCACTGAGCTTCGACCAGCTCATGCAACTGCCATAGCATCCTGCCCCATCAGTAATAGTAAACAACATTTATCCTGGTTCCTACACAGGCATAGTTCTATTTATTAATTGCCAAATTCATAACAATTAATTTCATTGCTCATGCCTGTTAAACTCTCGAATGTTCAATAAGGACAGGCGGGCAGCTGTTCTTCCTCCGTAGTCTACCTGCTTCCTGACATCAGCCAGTGAAGGAGTCAATCCCAGTGCTGTGGCAGAATTGGGCTATAAGCTCACCCGCCTCATTTCCTGTCTTTCTTGGGCACACAGCTAGACTATATTTCCCAGACTCCCTGGCTGTCAGGTGTGGCCATGTGACAGAATTCCAACCAATGGAATATGGACAAAAGTGACAAACTATTTCCAAGTCTGGGCCATGAGAACTACCCATGTGAAAACTTCTGTGCTTTCCCCAACCCCAAGCTGGAAGCAAAGGGTTCTGAGGCTGCTAAGAAGAATGGAGATTCAAAATGGAGAGAGCCTGGGTCCCTGAGTCACCATGTGGAGAGCCACTGTCAAATATCCACGCTGGACTGAGTTGTAAATGAGAAATATTTTCTATCCTTAAACTCAGTGGTGTGTGGAGCTGGCTTATATTAGCTTGTGAGAGCCAGTTGTTAAATTCTGAGGAATTTTGCAAGTCCATTGTTAAACATAGTCATTATCAAAGTTAAATTGTATAAACTTAAATGGGTTACATTTTAAGATATAATGAATATTCAAAACTCATCCCATCCTAATCATTTTATATAGTTAACTATTACATATGGCTCTTGAGGTTATTTTCATGGAAATACTATGGAATGGGAGTGTTGCAAACATTTCTTCCCAACTCTGTATTCAATAATGTCATGTTGGTAGCTTGAAATCAGCCACAGTGGCAGTATTTACACCATGGACGTTGGCAGACATTATAAACCAGGCTTTTCCTCTCCGTCCCCTGAAAAAAGGCCAAACATTTACCAGTACACCATTCTAAGGTTTACCTGGTATGGAGCAAATACTCCCCTAACATACTGACTTTCTGCTTTAGTAAAAGAAAGCATAACAGATGAAATGCACCTTGGCTAAATGCAACTTGACATAAAGGAAAAGCAGCCGGAGTGCCCACAGCAGCAGCCCAGAGCCCTGGCAGATGAAGAATCATGCTGGTGCTCAACATGCCCAGGCTGAATGTGATATTGCGTGCTTGAGATCCTTGCTAATTTTCAGAGCATGAGATTATTATGATAGAGGCACAGCAGTTGTCATTGCCTGCTTTCACATGTATTGGGTGACAAGTGTTAAGTAAGAGAGAATGGAAATATCGATGCTGAGTTTCAATCCCAGCTCTTGCCTCAGAAAACAAAAATGGAGACACGCTAAGTTCCTGCCCTAAATTCTTTTGGGGAAAGGAATTTTTCCATGTTTTCACTCCCAGGAAAAGCATGCATTTTGGAACAAGTCTCTAGAGTGGACCTATGCATAGCTGAGAGGCTGAGAAGGTGGGAAGCCTGTGGCCAAGACAGGTTCCGGCTGCAGGTGTGAGGACAGCAGGCTTTGGGCCAGAGCCTGATCAACGGTGCTTGGAATTAACCAGGCCTGCACATGGCAAAATGATCCAAATAATTATCCTTTGTGGAAGCCATAATATTTCACTTAGAGGAAGGCCGTCAGATCCTTGGGCAGCTCGGCCCTCCTCCGCAGGATATAAACTGCTGAAGTAGACCCCAGAGTGCAGGGCCATTTACGAAGACACACGCAATTCACAGGACGTTTCAGTGCAGACACTGAATGAACTAATTCTGCTAATAGAGTATTTGATTTAATGACACATTAAAGGGGAAAGGGGAACGCTGAACACATCCTTCAGCGCAGCAGCTGATGGGTTACTGTAGATATCATAAGCGAAGGAGCCAAATTCTCTCCTGCCTTCAGAACAAGCGACAGTCACCAGAGCAGAGGCAGGTCATTTTGCAGGTCAGTTTTAGTTCAGCAGCTTAGAGCAGAAATCATTGAGTTCATACAGCTCTTCTGCACAAAGTTTATAGAGACTGGTTGTTAAGACTCTGACCTGCAAGTCTCTTTTCCTTTTTGTTTTTAAAAAAAAAAAATTAAAAAAAAAAAGTTGCCAGAGCATGCCAAAGTGGAATAAAATAGAAATCGGGTCACTCGACGGATCAGCACATCACTTTTTTGAGTCGTTTGTTTTCTGTCTTTTGCCCTTTGGTTCCTTCTACCATTTTTGACTGTTTCCAGTGTCCCAGTGTTTGTGCTAAGCTCTTCACAAGAATGTATATGTATTTACATGTATTTCATTGTTTTACCGGGAAGAAGGTGCTATTCCCAGCCTATTTTACAGACAAAGAATCTGAGGTATGGAGGGGCAGGAATGAGATTTAAACTCAGGTTTTTCTGCCTCCAGAAGCTGGCTTCTTAATTAACTCTACAAAGCATGATCCTTTCAGCCAGAAGACGGAAGGTAGGACAGATTGTGCCAAGTCCTGGAGAATCTACAAGAAGCCTACTGTAGCCATTGTGTACAATGCAAACCAGAGGAAAAAGCAGCCAGATGGGGTGAGAGGTGAGCTGAGCTCATCAAACACCACCACCCCCCCAAAAAAAGGCCCAAGCCATGGGATACTGAGGCAGGAGGATCACTTGAGCCCAGGAGTTCAAGGCTGCAGTGAGCTGTGGTCATACCACTGCACTCCAACCTGGGCAACAAAGCAAGATCCTGTCCCCCCAAAAAATGTTTTTTAAATACCAAGCCAGAAGTGATTTGTTTAGAGAATCAAATATGTGTTTGTGTGTATCCCCAAAAACATATATTCAGAGCAAACCTTTTAATTTTTTGATTTCAAATTCAGTTCAGTTTTTTAAAAAGTGCTTGCCTTAAAATAACCCAATGGGAATTTTATAGAATTTTTTTCAATAAAATTTTACCATCTATCTTTTCTCCCCCAAGAGCCAAACCCTAATTGTAAACAGTGGCAAATATGAGTGATTTTCATTTGTTCAGTTTGTAACTGTCCATAGCCCCCTCCTATCTATTGTTTCACTCAGCAGCCAGGATGTTTTCTCTGAAACTGAAATCTGATCTTGGCAATCCCTTCAAAGAGTTTTCTCATAAAATAGGGGCTCACTTTTCCAGCATGACCCACTAAACCCTCCACCGTCCAGTCCAGCTTACCTCTCTCCCCATCTGCCCACTTTTCCCTCTGGCTTGCATTGTACACAATGGCTACAAGAGGCTCCTTGTAGATTCTCCAGGACTTTGTGCAATGCGCCTTCCCCATTCTTTGACTAGATAATTCAGAATCCCTGCTTCTTTTTTGAAATCAGTGCAGTGTCTGCCCCTCCAGCGAGTCATTGTGGATTCATTCTCCTTGCCCTATCTGTGTTGGAGGCTGCCTCTATCAGAAGCCTGAGCCTACTTCTATCACAGCCGTGTTCCATTTTGTCACCTGGACCATGAGGACAGGGACAATGTTCTGTGCACCATGGTATCCTCAGTGCCTGGCACAGCAACTCAATGTTGACTGCATGAAAGAATCACCCAGAAAGTCTGACTTAGTCAGAGGTAGAATAGGGTTGAGAACCTCTGGCCTAATCCAGGCTTGCTGACCAACTGATTGAATGAATGAAAGAATGAATGAACACACTGAGGCACACAGCCTTGAGACCCTGGCCAGCCTCCACCACTCGCTCTGCCCTAAAGTACTTAGAATTTGTTTAACAAGGCTTCTTGGTCATTCACTGGGTCAGGAGGCTGCAATTCCAGACCCAGAATGTTCACGAACTCCTTGTTGACTTTAAGACTGAGAATGAACTTCCACTTGGCCCAATACACAAAACCGGAATGATGTTTCCTACCACAAGGAGAAACTTGAAAAATGCTTTCTGCAATTGGATGGCAGATGCTGTGAAATTACCAGTTCTGACTCAAAATGATCTCCCTTTTCTCCTTGATCAGCTCAGAATCAAGATGTCTGCCAGCCAAGAATACCAGAACCCTTGGTGGCAGGAAGGAGTGCTACCACTGCCTGAGAACCACTGGTAACACCTTCCTGTGCTAAGGGCCCATCGTCCTAACACAGGCTGTGCCTTAGGCAGAAGCTTCCTCTTCCTTCCTGTATGCCCCACCTCCTATGTATCACAGTAGGAGAAACCTCAGCATCACAGCCAAGACCGGAATGCCAGTCATGGATCCATCCAACCTCATCCTTCCATTGCTGAGAACTGTAAGCATGGAGAGAGAGACTGCTGGCTAAGCCTGGACTCCTTTGTCCTCATTCTGAGGGGAAAAAATGCCAGAAGTCCTAGAGAGTTTAGCTTGCAGAGCCCAATCTCACACACTATAAAATGGCTGGAGATCTCTTACATTTGAAAAATCACAGCTGCATGCTCTGCCTTCCAGCACCAGGCAGGAGAAATGAGACAAACAAGCTTTGAAAATAAATCTGACTCTCTCGCGGCTCCAGATAGCCGACAAGTGTTCGTCCATCTGCCGCAAGCGTTCACACTGTGAATTCATTGATTTGATAATACTCTCACATAATTGATTGAGGAGAGACTGGCTTCTTGACTTGCCTCCATGTTTTCTGTCTGATGTCTTCCCAGCATTGCTCTCTGCTTTACGCATGGCGAGGAAGGAGAAACCAACGATTTTTTCCAGCACTTTTCAATGGGATACATGCATGCTATTGGTTTTCCCGAAACGGTGTACTTTTCAAGTTTTTGAATGGCAGCAGCTGTTAGGTGTGTGCTTCTTTCCCCTGAAATATTTTTCCCAATCTTCACAATGCCGTCTGCATCCTCTCCACCCCACTGCCCTATTGTCTTTATAGGAAGTGAAAAAAAACTAGAGGTCCGTTGGAGCCTAGCAGCCACCATCGCCTGACACAGAGCAATGGTAACTGCAGAATTGTCATATGAGATATTAGCCCAGGGAATAATACTGGTTTTTCTCCTATCAGCAACTGCAACAACCCATCCGCCTCTCTGCAATTGTGACATTCAGATGTCACCACCATTTCATTAAATATAATCAAAACAGCTGTGAGGATTGCTGTTTTATTTTATAGCACAAAGTCATCATAACTTACTTCACAAAGCAGCTTGCAGCTAGCAAGCGCGGCTGAAATGGAAAAGCTGATTGCAAAAGGATGAACATGAAAGAGGGACAAACTGCTGGTGGAGCTGGGTGATAGCTGGGAGCCCCTGGCTCACTGAAAATAACCCAGGAGCACACGGTCATGCAGTCACTTGCAATTGCCTATTAATCAAAGATGTATCATAGGACAAGTTGAGTTTAGCATCCCATGAACATGCACCTAGACGCTAAGATTCAGTTCAGCCTAAGAGAGATCACTATCTGGCCACTTCTAGGTGCAGAAGCTATGGCAGTGTAACACTTCCAGTTCCCTTTCTCCTATCTGCAATATAGCGCCCAGCCCTGACTCAGTGAAAAAACACCCTCAAAACATGATTTTTAAAACTTGGGAGGCAGGGCCGGGTGTGGTGGCTCATGCCTGTAATCCCAGCACTTTGGGAGGCTGAGGTGGGCACATCACGAGGTCAGGAGATCGAGACCATCCTAACACGGTGAAACCCTGTCTCTACTAAAAATACAAAAAATTAGCTGGGCGTGGTGGCGGGCACCTGTAGTCCCAGCTACTCGGGAGGCTGAGGCAGGAGAATGGCATGAACCCGGAAGGCAGAGCGTGCAGTGAGCCGAGATGGCGCCACTGCACTCCAGCCTGGGCGACAGAGTGAGACTCCACCTCAAAAAAAAAAAAAAAAAAAAAAAAAAAAACTTGGGAGGCATGCCAGCTTCCTCAGCTGGACAGCATGATCAGAGCCATGTGGCTAAAGGTCACTGACTTTCAAGTGAGGCAGAAGCTGGGTCTACATTCTGCCTGTGCTGACTATTGTCTGTGTCACTGGGAGAACTACTAAATCTCTACTTCCCAGTTTACTCATCTATAAAGTGGGCTTCATAGGGTAGCAGGCCTTACCAGTGCCCTGCCCTGCCCTTCAGCCTTACCACTGCCAACTGCATTCTTTGCCTTAAGGCTTTTTCGGGGATTCAGAGCCCATGGTGCCTGCTCACCTGGCAGACTGGGTCCACTAGAGAATTAATGCTCCCAAGAACAGCTCTCCACTAATGAGGATGGGAACGAATGTATAAATGTTCGTGATCTATACATACCTCAGCTCCCTTGCTCCTTGTCCCTTAATTCTAAGACATAGGTTTTCTGCCAATTCCTAGATTTCCCACAGCAGGCTCAGGCTCCGGTTGGCCGCAGTGGTAACGTGCTTAACAACAAACCCTGTGTTAGCTGCCTCCCCTCTTTGTCTCATTTCTCCACTCACCTTCTGGGAGTTCCTGAAATCTTCTCACCCCATATCATATTTATGTAATGTAGCTGATCAGTGCTACACTCTGACAAAGTGAACCACTTGCTGTCCCCCAGGGTCACAACCTCACTCCTCCAAGGACAGCACAGAAAACTTCTTTATCACAAACTCCATTTTTTTCTTGACTTCTAGTATATAACGGGGACTATTTCTAGGAAAAAAAGAATCTGTGAATAAATTTTTCTCTCTTATCCTTGTAGGGTCTTACAAGGATTCAGGCATTCAAAAATGAGCAACTACACACCAAGGGCTTAGATTTCCTTGGTAATGATACTACTTCAGAATTAGCAGTTATTAGTGGGAAGGTTGAAGTCTGGAGCTTGTTAGCACATTTAGTTGGAAGAAAGGTGTTAATGAAAATAGTGTTTGCATTTATTTCTCTTCAAGGCTAAATGAAACTGGGTAGAGGAATCAGATCAAGTTCATCTTCTGGTGGAAAAACAATTCAGAGCACATACTTTCTTTAATCGAGAGACAGTCACGTAGGAATAGCAGCCAATATTGTCATTACTCCCCATTATTTTAACACTGGCTTTTGGGTCAGGGCACCTGTGCAAGGGAGTATCTGTGGCCTGGCATCTTGGAGCCATTTACAGCTACACAGTGCAGTCATGGCACTTGGCAGAGGCTGCCATTTTCTAGATGGCAGTACCAGCATCAACTCCCTGTGTGAAGCCGATTCTTCTCTGAGGGTCTATAATCTTTGGGAAGTCTGGTGATTCTGAAATATGTCTCAGGGTGACACTTGTTTCCCTTTTCCCCTCTTTTTAATCAGTTCAAAGTCAGACCCGTTTCAATGCTGATGGGCCAGCACCATCCTTGGGGAGTGCTCATGATCCCTTTTCTGTTCATTTAAGGGATTTAGGAATGCTTGGTAGACAGCCTCTTTTTGGAACCAGTGAGTCCTGTGTAAAGTTTAAGGGATGCTGACAAACCTGCTCTGGGCTGTCGGAGGATTTCTTCCTCTGGTGTCCTGGACAGTCCCATAACTTGTCCATGGAAAGGGCTGCTTCAGAAAACTGCATTCTTTATGGTGGCAATTCAGTTTCACATCTGAGTCCTTGACAGTAAAAGGTATTTAAATTTAAAAGCACATTTTGATATAAAGTCTATGGAAACCCCCCTCTCTCCCGGTTTATTTGGATACTCTTACCAAACAGAGACCTTGGGGCTGGCTGCTTCATGCCTATTTCGTTTTTGCATTCAATCTGTTTTCACTGAAAAGGAGACATAAGCAGTGAAGCCAATATAGTTTTATTGGATCCAATGCACTGCCACTAAAACAAATATATGTACACTCAGGCCAATACACTTTTATTAAAACAAATAGAATTTAATTCAAACCAGCATTCAATACGTTTTCTCAAAGCAATGAAATTAAGCTGTACCAGTACTTCTGCTCAATATGTTTTCCCAATCAAATCCATTTGAACAAAGCGAAATATATTTATCATAGATAGCACATTTTTATTAAAAACAAATTCACTGAAACCAAGTTTCCCTTTGAACTGATAGATAGAAATTCTAACCAATTGCACAATTAGATCATAGAATCGGATGTATTTTTACTTTAGCAAAAAGCATTTCTGTTCAGGTCCACTTAAAACACACTAATGAATAATAAAAGTTGCTCCAACAATGTCTTTAATGGAATATTCTTTCCAAGGTATGTCCTTTGAGGTTGAAGCACAGTCTAGAAATTTTTTTTTTAATGTAGGGAAAAAGAATAGTGCTGGAATAGGATTACAATAACTTCAGATATTTAATGACTAAATATTTATCCTACCTATGCGTACTTAAAAGTGATGTTGTTGGATGTGTACGAATGAATAAAGACATGCTTGAGGGTGTTTTTTAGTTGCATTTGCTACTACTATACCACATTAGCCAGAAAAAACTTTCCTTGTCATTGATGAAAAACACTCTCTCTTCTTACCTGTCTGAGGTTAACTAGGGATTGCCATGCATAGAGAGAACTTGATGATATGGGAGGTCATTTATTTGTGTGGCTCTTTGGAGGGAATTTCAATTTTGGTGCCTAGATTACAAACCATATTCAAGTCTTCTGAAGAACCATGGAAAAGGAGAACAACTTACAAATGCCGCACACCTTTTGGGAGGCAAAAAACTCCCTACAAGCAAGAGTATCCAAATATGTCCCACCTCTCTGCAGGGCCACTAATGCTCCCGACACAGGGCAGACCTCCAGGTAGAGAAGCATCTCCGGAGAAATTAAAGCCTCCCCACAAGGAATATGAGGGCTCCGATCAGTGGCCACGAGGAACCCCTCCCTGCTGCCTCCACAGTGGCGCCACACTCTGTCTTCTCTGCTCCCATCTTACCCCAAGGCTGCAGGACCTTGGGATAGAAATCTTCTCCCCTAAGCAGCCCAGAGAATGCTCCTTAACCCAAGACGGTGGGTTCTCAGTACTACTTCCTCCTTCCTGTCTGGAAAAGTGCAAAAAGGATAGATATGCCCACAATTCACTGGGCAAATAATGTATTGACCTCCGGGGGATCCTGGCCTTGAATGGACTAGACCAGCCTTCTCTGAAACACAACAGGTCATGGAGGGTACCCTGGGAACAGCACCAGATGTTCATCACAGAATTATTTAAAAAGATGAAATGTTAGAAACCCAAATATCTAGCACCCAGGGGATTGGTTAAACATATTATAGTAATATCTTCCTGATGTATTCTATAGTATTAATATGAATACAGTATCATAAGCATTCAGTGTCATTGTAGAGGTATTTAATTGAATGGGAAATATTCACAGTACATTATCAAATAAAAAGTTCAAAAGATATAGTATAGTAATTTCTTATCTTTGCAAAATAGATATGTATACCTATGCATAAACAAAAACATGGGAAGATGACACTAAAATGTTAATAGTGGTGAGTGATAGATTATAGATTTCTCTCTCTCTCCCCCTCTCTCTTTTAAGCTGTATTTTACAAATTTCCTGCAATTAACATATATTACTTTTGATATAAACAAAAATTATTTTAAAAGTGGTTATTTTTTAAAAGATGGCATTAAGTCTGATTTAAAAGGTAGTGAGCAAATGTTTGGCCGGCTTCTGTAATCTTAATTCTGGTACCTTTTCAGAGAGGGTCAGTACTCCATGTCTCATTCTTTGTTCTTTTGCAAAACTCTATTTGAAGGCTTTCGTCAACTGGTCATTCAACATGCACTTAAACAGGAAACCAGGTAATAAATTCTGCCTTGAGTTTGTTCCAGGAAGCAGTGTGGCTTGACACAAAGGATGTGCATGCTTTATGTTGTCAGACGATATAAACTGTGTTGCCCCAGATTCTGCCTTTTGCCTTAGCTCAGAGCCACCTGGCTGTTTTAATCATCTCATCTCAGATGCCTGGCAACATCTAATTCCTCGGCTCCTTTTCAGTAATTTCAGTTCTATTTTCTTACTCTATCATTCTGGTGTTTTCATTGCATTTTCTTATAAAAGAGATCCAGATTTATTTTGGAAATAGATTTGAATGACAAAAACATCCTATAGAAGCAAATCCTAAACAAATATAAATATTTGACCATGATTATGCAAAGAAAGCTCCTGCTTCCTCCTCTGTGTCACAGAGACCCTCAGGAGGAACTCCAGGGAGAATGGAAGCTTGGGAGTCATCCCATCCCTTGCTCAGGTGCGAAATCCCCTACCCTCTGCCTAGCACTGATAGGGACGGATCAGTTTCTCTGCCTGGAGAGGCAGCCTCCTGTGACCTGGATACATTGGAGCCTGAACACAGGAACAGAAGATATCCTCCCTCCTTCCTTAATGGTCTCCGTGTGCCCTTCTGGGGAGGATTGGCTCTTCTGGGCTTCTTCATGCACATGATTCCTAGTCATGGCTTCAGCCCCTTTAGTTCACTGGGTCCTTATTCCGTGTTTTCCTGTGCCCAGCTGTGAGGTTAGAAAACGGAGATGAGAAGGAGGAAGGGGACAGGGATGGTGTGGTGGTTGGTGGTAGAGAAAGAAAGATACAGACAGGCAGACAGAGAAACAAAACAGACCCTTACACAGAACATGTTTAATTAAACCGACTTTATCCAGTTGCAGTTGAAACCAGGGTGGAAATAATTGATGTTCCTTGTATTGTTTTAGGTGAAAATGGTAGAAATAAATGGAACTGTCAAGGTTGTAAACCTTCCCATCTTCATTATAAATAATTAAGAAATGAAGAGTAGTAAACAGATAGGGGTTCCAAGATTTCTTTTTCTTCCCCCAAGGCAATGTCCCCATGGAACTTAGCATCAAGGCACCCTGTTTTCTGTCCTGATGGTTACTCCATTTTCTCCGCCCTTGAAAAGGGTTGCCCAGAGCACCCCCAACCCACTCTAAGGCCAGGCCTCTCCCAGCCTGAACTTCTTCATAGACCAGTTATCCTCCCTCACTCACCTTCAAAGCATCCCACTCACCAGTTCTTCTTCCTAGTCCTGGGAAAATTCCTTCTCCAGAAGCTGCCTGTGCATTCGCCAATCTAGCCCCCTTAATGACCCTTCGAGGCAGACACCTTAATCCCCGTTTCACAGAGGTGGAAACTAAGCCTCATAGAAGGTGAGTAACTCAACCCAGGTCACACAGCTCCAGCTAAGTGACAGAGATAAGGTTCAGGCCACTCAGCTGACTCCAGTACTGTGTGCCACCCTGCTCCTCACTGCTTTCCTCTGAAACCTCAGGGATTGTCTGGCTCAATGTGTACCTGGGGAAGATGAGAAAACTGAGGCCTAGAGAGGTGAAGTCACTTGCCCAAGACCACTCCAAATATCCCACCTATCCTTGGCCCCTTTCCACTCCACCATGCAGCATAGCTCGTTATATTCAAATACTTTAGCTAATATGTTCAGATGCTAAAAACCTGCCCCTAAACTTACTGCAACCATTTTTCAAGAGAAAGCAGCTTAGTTTCAACCTCTTTCCACATCCTTTTTAAAAATCAGAAGTCTCTAATACAGCTGTGATTTTGTTTCATCTCCTGTCTTTCCCTCTCTCTGCCCTCAGATGGGGTGCCAATGTGTGACAACGTGGCTCTAAAATGGGCCAGCAGGAGGGGAGTGTTGGAAAAGACAGAAAGAGAACAAGCTCTCTCTCTTGCTCACTCTCACTCTCTCTTTCTCACTCTCACTCTCTCTTTCTCTTCCTTTCCACCCCGTGGTGCTCCCAGGGTCTCTGGGAATCCAATCTCAGTCTGTTGGGCTTACAAAGTGACCAAAGTCCTCCTTGAAGATGTCCTTCACATCCCTTGTAAGTTGGATTCCTAGGTATTTTATTCTCTTTGAAGCAATTGTGAATGGGAGTTCACTCATGATTTGGCTCTCTGTTTGTCTGTTATTGGTGTACAAGAATGCTTGTGATTTTTGTACATTAATTTTGTATCCTGAGACTTTGCTGAAGTTGCTAATCAGCTTAAGGAGATTTTGGGCTGAGACAATGGGGTTTTCTAGATATACAATCATGTCATCTGCAAACAGGGACAATTTGACTTCCTCTTTTCCTAATTGAATACCCTTTATTTCCTTCTCCTGCCTGATTGCTCTGGCCAGAACTTCCAGCACTATGTTGAATAGGAGTGCTGAGAGAGGGCATCCCTGTCTTGTGCCAGTTTTCAGAGGGAATGCTTCCAGTTTTTGCCCATTCAGTATGATATTGGCTGTGGGTTTGTTGTAGATAGCTCTTATTATTTTGAGATACGTCCCATCAATACCTAATTTATTGAGAGTTTTTAGCATGAAGGGTTGTTGAATTTTGTCAAAGGCCTTTTCTGCATCTATTGAGATAATCATGTGGTTTTTGTCTTTGGTTTTGTTTATATGCTGGATTACATTTATTGATTTGCGTATGTTGAACCAGCCTTGCATCCCAGGGATGAAGCCCACTTGATCATGGTGGATAAGCTTTTGGACGTGCTGCTGGATTCGGTTTGCCAGTATTTTATTGAGGATTTTTGCATCAATGTTCATCAAGGATATTGGTCTGAAATTCTCTTTTTTGGTTATGTCTCTGCCAGGTTTTGGTATCAGGACGATGCTGGCTTCGTAAAATGTGTTAGGGAGGATTCCCTCTTTTTCTATCGATTGGAATAGTTTCAGAAGGAATGGTACCAGTTCCTCCTTGTACCTCTGGTAGAATTCAGCTGTGAATCCATCAGGTCCTGGACTCTTTTTGGTTGGTAAGCTATTGATTATTGCCACAATTTCAGAACCTGTTATTGGTCTATTCAGAGATTCAACTTCTTCCTGGTTTAGTCTTGGGAGGGTGTATTTGTCGAGGAATTTTCAAGGAGAACTACAAACCACTGCTCAATGAAATAAAAGAGGATACAAACAAATGGAAGAACATTCCATGCTCATGGGTTGGAAGAACCAATATCGTGAAAATGGCCATACTGCCCGAGGTAATTTATAGATTCAATGCCATCCCCATCAAGCTACCAATGACTTTCTTCACAGAATTGGAAAAAACTACTTTAAAGTTCATATGGAACCAAAAAAGAGCCCGCATCGCCAAGTCAATCCTAAGCCAAAAGAACAAAGCTGGAGGCATCACACTACCTGACTTTAAACTATACTACAAGGCTACAGTAACCAAAACAGCGTGGTACTGGTACCACAACAGAGTCATAGATCAATGGAACAGAACAGAGCCCTCAGAAATGATGCCGCATAGCTACAACTATCTGATCTTTGACAAACCTGACAAAAACAAGAAATGGGGAAAGGATTCCCTATTTAATAAATGGTGCTGGGAAAACTGGCTAGCCATATGTAGAAAGCTGCAACTGGATCCCTTCCTTACACCTTATACAAAAATTAATTCAAGATGGATTAAAGACTTATATGTTAGACCTAAAACCATTAAAATCCTACAAGAAAACCTAGGCAATACCATTCAGGACGTAGGCGTGGGCAAGGACTTCATGTCTAAAACACCAAAAGCAATGGCAACAAAAGCCAAAATCGACAAATGGGATCTCATTAAACTAAAGAGCTTCTGCACAGCAAAAGAAACTATCATCAGAGTGAACAGGCAACCTACACAATGGGAGAAAATTTTTGCAACCTACTCATCTGACAAAGGGCTAATATCCAGAATCTACAATGAACTCAAACAAATTTACAAGAAAAAAACAAACAACCCCATCAAAAAGTGGGCAGAGGACATGAACAGACACTTCTCAAAAGAAGACATTTATGCAGCCAAAAAACACATGAAGAAATGCTCCTCATCACTGGCCATCAGAGAAATGCAAATCAAAACCACAGTGAGATACCATCTCACACCAGTTAGAATGGCCATCATTAAAAAATCAGGAAACAACAGGTGCTGGAGAGGATGTGGAGAAATAGGAACACTTTTACACTGTTGGTGGGACTGTAAACTAGTTCAACCATTGTGGAAGTCAGTGTGGCGATTCCTCAGGCATCTAGAACTAGAAATACCATTTGACCCAGCCATCCCATTACTGGGTATATACCCAAAGGACTATAAATCATGCTGCTATAAAGACACATGCACACGTATGTTTATTGCGGCACTATTCACAATAGCAAAGAGTTGGAACCAACCCAAATGTCCAACAACTTTAGACTGGATTAAGAAAATGTGGCACATATACACCATGGAATACTATGCAGCCATAAAAAATGATGAGTTCGTGTCCTTTGTAGGGACATGGATGAAACTGGAAAACATCATTCTCAGTAAACTATCGCAAGGACAGAAAACCAAACACCGCATGTTCTCACTCATAGGTGGGAATTGAACAATGAGAACTCATGGACACAGGAAGGGGAACATCACGCTCCGGGGACTGTTGTGGGGTGGGGGGAGGGGGGAGGGACAGCATTAGGAGATACACCTAATGCTAAATGACGAGTTAATGGGTGCAGGAAATCAACATGGCACATGGATACATATGTAACAAACCTGCACATTGTGCACATGTACCCTAAAACCCTAAAGTATAATAAAAAAAAAAAAAAGTGACCAAAGTCAAATGCTGGTCTGTGAGAGAAAGGGGAGGCAGACACATCAGGGGACTGAGAAGTACTTTGAAGCACCCCGCTCACCATGGTATGGGGAGGAATTTGGCCACATCCCTGCCAACTGCTGCTTCTCTTGGACTGGGAAAGGGTCAGTTGCTTGTTTCTATCAGATTCATGGACACCACCAAGAAAAGAGGCCAGTCTGAGACATTTAATATTTTCTGAAACACAGAGGTTTAACTGATGATTGAGGTACATAGGGTGATAGGAAGAGTATGAACTTGAGAATCTGGTGGATTTCATTTAAAGTTAGGACTAGGCTACTGACTGTCCACCCTGCTAATTGTCTTGGGGAAATTATTTAACCTCTCTGAACCTCAGCTTCTCATCCACAAAATAGGACACTAGCACACAGTGGGCTATCTATATATATTTATTGAATTGAAATAGGAATATTCAAAATTATTTGGGTTGCTGGCTTAAAATAAGCAGAATAATTCAATTCCTGTCCATCTAGAATCTAATTGTCCAATTTGGAGTTTCAAATGTAACAAAGATCCTAATGACCTAATATTATTGGGGCAATCCTAAAATTTATTAGGAGATCTGCAAGTTCCATGATGATTGTATACTGGAGGAAATGCACAATGCACACAGACCTTCCTAAGAGTAAAAGACTGATGTGAATTTGCAGCACTACTTAATTATGAGTAATCGTTGCATGAACACACACACACACACAAACACACACCCACAGAACTCACACTGTAAGACAGGAGGGGTAAATAATGACATTTGACAAAAATGAGCTCCTGCAGAGCTCAACCACGAGTCTAAGTTTCCTCCCTAATATCTTAACAGGCTAGAGTATACACAGGCTTTTAAGTAATGTACTTGTTATCCAAACACTAGCAGAGATTTAACTGGAATCCAGGAGCATTTTGTCAAGAAGCAAAAGAACTAACCAAAGAAAAAGAAAAGTAGAGAGTTTCCCAGCTGTTTTACCACATCACAACTTCAAAAAAACCAAGCCTGTCCTTGCCTTGTCCCTGATGGCTCTGCCAGCAGAGTGAATGAATTGGAGCAGATTTAGGTTTTAAAATGCCTCCTAATATCATCTGAGCAAATTAGCTTACATGGCTGGACATTGTGCTCCAGCCACAGAGAATGTTCTTTTCCTGTTGGAAGCTCTGACAGCCACTGCCACGGTGAAATATCAGGAGCCTCCTAACATTTTTCTTGATTTCTTTAAGAGTGAACATTAGACATATTAAGAACAACAACCCAATCATTAAGCCCTGTGAGGTTTTCCTAGGAGCCAGCTCTATCGCTTTAATCAGATTATGGACAACTCATTCTCATCCCAGCCATTTATCTTCTTTGTTTACACACACACCAAGTGGCATTCTTCTTAGCATCAAAAAATAGTAATCAAAATTGAGAACAACAAAAGACCTTTCATTATTTACAGTGTTAAGTAACATCTATTTGCCTTCATTAGTTTCTAAACAACGAAGTACACTGGTTCTGATTAAAGCTGGCATGTGTTAATTATATCCAAGGTCTGGGATTGTTTTGTCTACAATAAAGGATTGCTGAAAGCTGAAATTTGAGGCGCCCAGGCCCCAGAAGTCACCTGCCTCTATGTGTTTCCTCAGTGAGAATTTCCAGCCTGAGAATGGTAGAAGCGGATGTGAGCTTGTCACAGAAAGTTTTTGTTTTATTTTGTTTTGTTTGGTTTTTAAGCCCTCGGTTTTATTGCCCATTTTATGGGCTGGAGTTAAATGGCAGTACAATGCAGTTTGCTCTCTTACTGCTCAGCACTAACAGCCATGATAAGCCATAATTAGAAGTAAAACCACCACATAAATAACATGGTAGAAAAATTGCCACAGTGAGAAGCCAGACTTTGGCGATGGGAAACTTCAGCGGGTCCTGAGTATCCATCATACCTAAAGGGCACCGTGTATTTTAGCCCATATTTGTCTTACTAAAGCCAAAATGGGAGCCATTTAGACTTTAGAACAAGCTTTTAAAAATAGAGAATGTAGGCTTAAACAGACTGTCTGCTGCTAAGTGTGATGCAGAAACCTGTCACCTGGAGGCCACGACAGCTGGATGGGCTGGGAGGGAGAGCCCTGGGAGCCCAGGGGTGAGGAAGGGAAGATAAACAGGAGAGGAAGAGGAGGCCTGGACTCTCCACAACAGCAACATCTAGACATTTCACTGCAAAGCCTAAGAGTCTGCACACCATTGAGCACAGCAGCTTAGACTTCCGCCGGGGAACGTGTGAGGCTGGGACGCCTTGCAGATTTTGCTTTCATGACCTGTACTCAGCGATGAAGTGGGAGCAGGTAGACTAGCTTTTCTTTTTTTTTTTTTTAATGGAGTCTCATTCTGTTGCCCAGGCTGGAGTGCAGTGGCGTGATCTCGGTTCACTGCAACCTCTGCCACCCATGTTCAAGCGACTCTCCTGCCTCAGCCTCCTGAGTAGCTGGGATTACAGGTGCCTGCCACCGTGTCCGGCTAATTTTTGTATTTTTAGTAGAGACGGGGTTTCACCATCTTGGCCAGGCTGGTCTTGAACTCCTGACCTTGTCATCCACCCGCCTCGGCCTCCCAAAGTGCTGGGATTACAGGCATGAGCCACCGCGCCCAGCCTAGACTAGCATTTTTGAGTAGCCACTATCTCCTTGGCATTTTACTTCAATTTTAATTCTCATAACAGACTTAGGATGCCAAGGAAAAGGAAGAGAAAATAAATTGTGTTCTGTGCCTGAAAATGGCCTTAAAGAAACAAGGACCAACAGCTGGAGCAGAGTGGGCCTGCCCATATGCAAACAGACAACAAGTAGGAATTAACATAAGGCATATCACGTGGATGACATAGAACTATCACAGCAATTTCTTTTTTCCCCAAGTCAGCCTCTCTTGTACAGGGGATTAGAAAACAAACCCAAGAGAATAAACTTGAAATGGAAGGAACGTGCTTTGTAGTCGAGCGTTTTTCAAAGCCTGCATCATTTTAAAAACTGATTTAAGGATATTCGTTTGCTTTCTAAAATAAGTCATATGTATATTTCTACTGATCAGCCAGAATAGTTAAGGTCTGATCTTCATATGGAATGAAAGGGGATATTCTTTGGACATTCTGGAAGTCCACACGTGTTCTTTACAGAGTTTGGTTTGCTTTCTCCTTTTCTTCCTTCCTTTGCAAAATCAAACAAACAAGAATAAAAACCAAAACAAAACAAAATTAATGAAAACCCCTGTGTTGAGGACTTTGTTTTGTTTTAAATGTGTCTGGTATTAAGCAGTATGTTTAGTGAAATTACTTTAAACTTAAGTAGGAAATGCAGCTCTAATTCACATGTGGATTTTGTCTGCATTTACATCTCTGCAGGCCTCACATGCCGTGACACCAGACACTTTTTTAATTAAGATATGAAGTGCTTATTTTTTTTTTTTTTTGTGGATCTGCTGTATTCTAACGAATTTACTACACGTCTCAGAAAACACATAGCTTTGCCAAAGTTGGTGAGTAGCCCAGCATGGTTTATCTCCAGCCCACAGCTCTTTCCCTGAATTCAATATTGCAGGCACAATTTAATGCAAACCCAATTTATGACTTAATGCTCTAGGGACCGTAGTGGGAGATTGTTACATTATTCTTTTCTAATCCTATTTGTGTTTTAATTTGCTAAGTCTGTAATGAGGTGCATGCCTTGAATATTCAAGATCTTTTACATTGCTTTTGACTTTGTTTAATATAATAGATTTTACAGTTTGCATTAAATACCCAGGTGCTTCGGTCAGTATTATCTCTTTATTTTCTCAACTAGAGTGAATAAAATTACACGATGAAAGTAACTGTGTGCATGTTTCCTTGTTTATTGTAATGGTATATTTCCTATTATAATTCTTGATTCAAATTATGTCTAGTTCTCCAAAAGTCAATTCTCCATGGACTCTTACTTACCCTTTCCAAACAATTGTTAGCTTCTGAAGAGAATGGAGTCTTGACTGACAACTGATTAGTTAAATAATAATAAAACAAGTTTTCTAGTCTCATTTATGATACTTTAATTGCACAGAAAGGGAGAAAGTGAGGAAGATAGGAAGGAAGGGAGGGAGTACTGGAGGGAGGGAGGGGAAGGGAAGGGAAGGTGCTGTGTCACTATATGCTGCTATTTGATTTCTGGTGTTGGGCTGAAATGTACCATCCCTAATCAGAGCTGCTACATCACCCAGCTCCACAGTGTGCCATTTGGTGTCCATAACTGTGTTATAGCCAATTATAGCTAAATTCTCTGTTCTGTATGCACAATCAAAGGGCGTCTGGAATGCGTTTTGCTATTTTCTGAATCCTATTATTGCAGACATGTTTATTACATTCAGAAGATGGCTTTCTGAAATTACATTGGAATTGTGTGACCCACCTGCCATTTACAAACAAAAAGACCTAAACATTTCTTAACAAGAAGAAAGTTCATTTAGCTCTTTCTTGGTAACTTTTCTTATGTTATTTTCTTTCGTAGCTATATCTTTAAGACTCATTGCCCAAGCCCCTACGTATTTATAAAAATATCTAAGCTCTCCAGTTAATGTTTAATAACCCAGCAGGTCAAAAAGGGGTTGCAAACCCCTTTTTGACTCCTTGTGGTGAGTGCTGGCTACAATTTTCATTGTGAATTTTTTTTTTCGAACTATGAAAAAAGGGATTGTAAAATGGATCCCAAATTATAACAATTTGATAGCCCTGAAATAGTTCATTTAGGTTGCCTTTCAAAAGAAAAAATTTTCAGGTTATGTCTTTAAATTTTTTTAGGGGGCACCTTTTAAGAGGAAAGTGAGTGGTGTTAGAAAGACACATGATACCTATTTGAAAACATAGCATCTCATCATTAATTATTAAGGGAGAAGTGAAAGTGTTTCTAAACCAAATGCTTTCTTTTTTCCTTCTATTGAAGTTTACTCCTCTTATATTTTCCCCCCAAGCTTACTTTATTACTGGCGTTTGCCTTGCAGAGCCAGGGGATATTACTACCTTTTTATCTGCTATTTTTACAGGACCCAACAAAGTGCTTTTAAAATATATAACCACTTAATTCAAGTCAAGCTTCTTCAATACTCCTTTCATTCAAGCCCTTTCTAATTTGTTTTCCTCCAGCCAGGAGCCTGCAGAAGACACTGTGATTTATGTTTTCATTTATTTATTTTATTTGGGCTTTTCATTTAAGAAAAGAAATTCTGCACAACCCCCACCACCCTCCGTTCTCCCTCATCTCACTCCACCCCTGCCCCCACTTCTGTATTTGGACCATTAAGACTCTCAAGCCAGACTTCAGTGTTTTAAACTCAAGTCTTGAGAGCTTTGACCACAGACTGGATGAGGCTTGGTCTGGGCTTCTTACACCACTCTGAGTGGTATCAACCCAGTGCTTTAGACTCAAATCGTCTTGAGGGCAGTGCCTTTATCTTTGTCTTCCTTTATCACTTCACACCCTGCTCAGTACAGAGCCTCGGAGGAATTCAGCCTTTTCCCAAAGATGAAAGAGGCTATGCCGTGGAGTTTAAATTCCCACAAAGAGATGATTAAAGGTGTGTGTTTGGCAACAGACAGGATCTGTTTTCCTGTACAAATTAAGGTATTGTTTTTGTTTGGGAGCTGGGGGAAAGGAGGTGGAGGAAATCTCTGCATGACATGTAAGAGCTTGGGCTTGGGAGTCCAGCAGCCATGGGTAGAGTCTTGGTTCTGCTACCTCATTAGCGACTTTGAGTGAGTTACTCCTGCTCCTTACATGGATTCATCCATCCACTCATTCTGTCAGCAAATAGTTATCAGGTACCTACTGTATATCAGGCGCTGAGTGGGTAGCAGCTATTGACATAGACATGATTCCTGTCCATACTGACCTGGTGGGGTAAACAGTCAGACAAGCATTTACAAAAAAGCATGACAGGCATGAGAACAGGGGAAGCCAGGGAAGCCCTCCCCCAAAAAAGTGATATATAAGTGACATGAGATCAGTTTCCTCGAGTATAGAATAGAGGTTAATACAATGCCTGCCTCATAGAGTCCATATGAGAATAAGGAAGATAATGCACAACTGGGGCTTTGCATTGCCACCCTCATAAAGTAAAAAAGTCAGGAAAAAAATTAGTAAAGCAATTATTGTCATTATTGCTAAGTATCATCCCGGGATTCCTAAAGAAATTAATATTAAAGAATCATGACATTTTACCTGCAAGAATATGCAAGCTTTACCCTGTAGTTCTAATTCTTTTTTTATAGAGAGAACTAAACAATAATACTGTCTGCAGAACATTAAAGTAAATTTGAAGATAAACAAGCTAAAGTTAATAGGCACTCTCAAGTAAAAATTGCTAGCAATGCAGTCTTGGAGTAACTACTACTCTAAGGCAGAAATGGATCAAACAACTCAACTCTATCCACTTCAAAAGAGGACTCATTTTCCCACTAAGTCCTGGACATCCCCAGCAGAAGAATCCTTCCCCAAAGCACTCTTACCAGTGTATTAAAGGTAATAAAACTTACTTTCATTTAAACATAGCCAAGAAGCATTTTCAAATGAATAGTTATATATTTGGAACCATATTTGCTCATTGTAACTTCAGAAATGCATTCCCACAGAAACAAACGTTGGCTCCACCTATAATCAAACAAGGGAGACTGAGGTTCCTTCCAGGAAGTGTAATGCTTTGGTGGATAAAGAGTGGATAATGGAATTCTCCAACATAACTCCTGAAAATAATGAGATAATCAAGTGTTAATGCTCATAATCTTTGAATAACTTGCACAAATATCACAAATATTGGGGAAAAAGTACCTTAGCTGAGCTGTGGCAGAATTCCTCTTAGGGGAGAGAACTGTCTTCATTTTAGCAAATACTTAGACCATTTTGATGGCGTTTAGATGTAGTCCAAGACAGAGGTAAACTGCTCTGCATGATAATGTTGGAGGAATTTTGAGGTTCTGGTATCAGCCTGAAAAGCAGATAAAGGAGAGGAGCGTTTTGACAGACAGATGAGCCGCTAGTCAGTGGTTGAGAGACATTTAGGAAGAAAGCTGACAGAAAGGTTTACATAAGCATGGGCATGTTAGAGGAACTATTATAAAAGATGATGTCCAACATTCAATTCTTGTAAAGCTGGATTTGTAAATTATTACAAATTTGTAAAGCTGGATTACTAGGTACCATCTCCTACACACACATGGAATTGTTACTATAGGTCTATATACATTGCATTGAGTAGTGATTGGAGGCCCTCAAGGAAACTGGCAGTATCTTGGGGGCCACGGGACAGAGAAACGAGAACAACCTTGGGGTCTAAGAGAAATAAGAGGTTAGCCAGAACAAAAGGTTGAAGGAAGGGACCACGAGAACATGAGCCCCTGGAAAGTCACAAAAATCATGGGCAAGGTAATGAGAGATTCATACAGCACATGGACAAAAGAATTTGAGCCAGTCTTACCCAACCTGAGCTATATATCTGTATGTAAAATATATTAAGATCTAATCCTCTTTCACTGGAATTTTTTTTTTTTTTTTGAGACAAGGTCTCATTGTGTTACCCAGGCTGGAGTGCAGTGGCACGATCTTGACTCACTGCAGCCTCGACCTCCCAGGCTCAAGCCATTCTCTCACCGCAGTCTCCCAAATATCTAGAATCACAGGTGCGAACCACCATGCCCAGCTAATTTTAATTTTATTTTTTTTTATGCAGAGATGAGGTCTTGATGTGTTTTCCAAGGTGATCTCAAACTCCTGGGCTCAAGGGATCCACCCACCTCGGCCTCCCAAATTGCTGGGATTACAGGTGTGAGCCACTACGCCTAGCTGGAAATTCTTACTAAATCAAAGTAATCTGAAAATGTAAGCAGCTATTCTGGCTCAGCCCTCACTTCAGATTTTGGAGTAATTGACAAGCTGAAAAGGCAAACTGGAGCTACTTTTTCAGTTTCAGAGATACCAACAACAGCTCATTTGCATTCTAATAGTACTGTCCCTTTAAGGAGGAGAACCCTGTCATCAATGAATGGTTGCTGATCTAATGACTAATTGATGGCAAAGACTCTCTAATGACCTAATAGCTCATTAGGGTTGACTGAGCCAGCAGGGGTCTTTGAAAATGTTTTTTATTCCACTCTGAGGCTTTATGAGTTTTCCTGCACACATCAGACCACTGCCCAGTTTATGAAACCTACAAATGTGAAACCACAACAAGAATGGGGCGGACCTATACAAATATAATTTAGAAGTATAAAGGCAAATATGGAACCCACATGACAGAGACATGTCACACTGCCAAAATTATATTATGGGAAGCTCCAGAGAGACATGCTGGGAACCAAATGCATTCCCAATAGGTAACAACTTATGCCAAGAATTGAGTTGTCACCATGATAGCATGGAAATATCTTCAGAGTGGGTAAATTCACCATTCATTCATTATTTAATAAATCAATGTTTATTAAATACCTATTACCCATATGGTAGTATACATAAAAACTTATGTACATTATATCAATGTATACAATTGCTGTGGTCATTCACATATGAGAAATGTTAGGTTCTGGGAAGTTAGGAATATTGAAAGAGTTATATAACATATGCTCTATATAGAACTGAAATCCAGGTCTCTCCCCAAAATTCCTGCCTTTTTTCTTTTCACCATATTGTTCCCTATTAGAGTTCAACAATTCAAGCATTTTATTTTTTGGATAACATTTGTCCCTAAAGATATAAGGAAAGGCCCTTACTGTCAGCATTCATCTGAAAATAAATAGCCAATTCTGGATTTTATGGCATAGATAACGTGAATAATTGAAATATCCAGATGAGCCCCAAGTGATGGTGATGAGTTCTCACTCAGTTCTTCTTTCTAACACAGAGTCCACCACAGGACGTCCAGCGGATGAGTTTCCTTCCTGGCATCAACCCCTGCCCACTGATGAAGCTGCACCTGGAAATGGAGCAAGAGACAAGAAGCAAACACCCTGGAAGATTGGCCTTGCGTGCGGAAGTATCTCATTAAACTTAAGACACTGATTGTAATATTTTTCTTCAGCACAAGAAACCCCACCTTACATTTAACTGAAGTTTTATGGTTTTTTTTTTTTTTTTGGTAAGACAGGGTTTTACTCTGACACCCAGGCTGGAGTACAGTGGGCAGGATCACGGCTCACTGCAGCCTCGACCTCCCGTGCTCAAGTGATTCTCCCAGCTCAGCCTCCTGAATAGCTGGGACTACAGATGTTTGCCACCACACCTAATATTTTTCTTTTCTTCCCTTTTTTGGAGATATGGGGATCTCCCTACGTTTCCCAGGCTGGTCTCAAACTCCGGGCTAAAGCCATCTTCCCACCTAAAATTTTAACTGAAAACAATCATCCGGGAAGCAACCAGGGTATCCAGAGCACAGCCAAGGGACTGATTTCAAGCAAGAGGTGTGTCTATAAATGTGGCCAAGATATTTATTCTCCAACTTCCACCTACCATAGCCGAGGGCTACTCGCAGGGGCATTAATCCCCTGGTACTTCAGGTGTGGGCGCAGGCCTGCTGGGGGAGACACTTGCTGTAGGATGCTCGAGATGAGTGTCAAGAGGCTATGAACAGGGCTTTGAAAGCATCTGCTCCATCTGCTTTTTCTCTAGGAGAATGACTAGAACAGTCCCCAAGCCCACATCTGTCCATGAACATATAGAAGAGAGACATATTTCCAGCTTAGTGGTGTATAGTTGATACACGCTAACCGGTACCATGAAAGTATATAATACTAGCATAAACATCCTGCAATATGTCAAGATATGGAGAGGCAGCTGTTTGTCCCTCTTTTGAAGGATTCAGGCAATCTTGGTTGACCTCTATTATAGAACTGGCATATATTAGCTGAAATAATACTTTAACAGTTTTTTAGTACCCAACTATATGTTCTGTTATAAGGAATAGCAAATGTTTAATCATAAATATTTTAATGGCTTCAGGGATTCATGGTATTCAATGACCGTGTTAAATGATAATAATCACATCTGGTTTATTACTATAGTAATTCAGCAGCTTCTCTTCAGCAGTTATTTTTTATTATATGTGCTGTGCTACTGTCATGGTCATTTATAGCAGTAATATTTTAAAGTGGCTCATTTGTTTGTTTAAGGACAGTTTCACAATATATTTCTGTATTAATATACATTTTGTACTATTATTTCCAAGCTGCCACTGGAAAATTGATCCTAGCCTGTTACGACTGGAGAGGCGGGAAGACATGTGAAATGTCCAAACAGAGATAGAGTGGGGGACCAGATGGGGCTGTCCCAGCACCCACTGGGGTTATGACAACTGCTGCTGGGCTTTATTCATAAGTGAGGAAGTGCATAGGAAAGAGTTAACAAATAATAGATGTAAAGAGAACACAGATTTGGAGAGGCATTTCAAGTGAAATACCATCCCGGAGGCAAAGGTGTGTGGGGAGGACCCAAAGACACATGGTTAGCAGGGCCCAGGTAGTTGGCAGGCCTTGGCAGGCATCTCAGTTTCAGTAATGGAATGATAGTGAGGAAGCAAGAATGAAAAAATGGGAACTTGCAAGAGTGAAGCAAGGGCAGGCCAAGGTCACTCACTGGGTGGCTTAGACGCTGACATCAATTTCAAGTCTGCTCCAAGCGGGCAGCGGGAGTGAATCGCCGAGGCGTGGACTGGCAGTGTCCCCTCCTCGGCCTTTCATTCCAACGGTTCAAAGCAGCAGGTGCTACCCAGGGCTTGTGTGTGAGGCCTGCTGTGCTTCTGCCTCTTCTGGCACATCGCAAGGTGTTGCTTGGGGAGGGGTAAATATTAGCCTGAAATCCTATATTGCTCCTTAGTGGGGAGGGGTCCTTGATAACCCAGGGGTGTTAATTTTCTGTGACATTCTGCTGAACCAGGTTGCGGAAACGCAGAGGAGCCCAAAGAAAACTGCCAGGCTCCTGCTCAGCTTCCCCTTGGCTGGATCCTGATTGGTTGGGTGACAGAGGGCAAATGGCTTTTACGGCTATGAATGATGTATGATCGTAAAATGGTCTGTAACCAGAAGTGCCAACTGACATGCCTGCTGATTTAACGGACACCCCGGGTTATGTTTGCAGAGACGCTTAAATAAACAAGTGCTAGGTTTGAGGCCGTTTACCAAGCAATCATTTCTCTCGCTCTTCCTTTCCATTTTATTTTACTTCATCATAAAAATGAGGATAGTAAAGTGATGATTCCCTTTTTTATAATAATGAAGATTTACTCATTGCAGTGGCAGTTCCTCTTTCTTTCTTCCTTCCTTCCTTACTGCTGTGTCTGGCTCTTTTTTGCTCTTTCCACCTACAGGGGTAGCTGTGATGGACTTGGGGAAGCCCATGCAGGGTTGGCCAGCACAGCCACTTGAATAAGCTGCCCTTTAATAGTGGAAGAGATGTTGTCCAGTTGCGTTTGTATTTAGCGAATTAGGAAAATAAAGCCCTGAGATCACGGTTAGACCAATGAATGAAACGGGAGGATTTCTGTTCAGCTACAAATCAGCAAAGGCATCAGAGACAAGGAAGACAACCCTTCTTATGATGGTCCCATCACTGGGAAATATCCCATGAGTTCTTTGGCTCTGTAACCTTGGGCTTCTCTGATCCATGTGCTGCACCCACAGCACTGATGATTAATGCAAAGTTAGATTTGGGTTTGGGAGCCTAATCTAGATGATTTTCATATGGCTACTGAATGGTCATTAGAAGGATGTATATTACTGAATGTAGAAGTTTTCTCAAGTAAATTGATCAGAAATCCATAGGACATCATAGAGTAATTCCCGGCTATCTCTGCAGAAAATATCACATAAGATCCATTTAACTTTATTTCCCAAGCTGAGTCAGGAATGGCAAACTAATCCCCAGTTTTTTCCCACTGGATCTCAACTGGGCCTCATAATCTCTTTCACTATCCATGCTGCAAGCTGGCACTCAAGGTAATTTGCCACTCCTGTGCTCGAACTTTCAGCTCTTTATTTTCTAAGCAAAGAAACTTACTGAACTTTTTTCCTTTTTCTATTGCTTGAATGGTATTTTAAAAACTAAATTATTTGTTTTTGTGAACCCATCTAATTCTGGTGCCTTTTTCAATGGTAAATCTTTAATCAATGTTCTTCTATAGTAATTGGCCCACTCAAGTTTTCATTTCTTCTGGGATCAATTTTGTTAGTGTTTGCTAGGAAATCATTTATGTTAGATGCTCAAATTTATTGTCAAAGAGCTGTGTGCAATATTCTCTCAGATTTTGTTTTGATCTCTCCCGTATCCATATCTCCCTTTCTCATTGCTAATCTTGTATATTTTTGTTCTCTCCGTTTTCTTAGTCTAACTTCAAAGGGATCCTCTATTTTACTTGTCTTGACAACCATCTTTTGGATTTATTCGCTCTTTCTACAATTTTTTGTTTCCTATATCATTTGTTTCAGCTTTTGTCTTTATTAATTTCACTTTATAATTTCCTATGTTTTGTGTCATTGTTGTCATCATTTTTCTGATTTCTTAAGGTTATTTATTATTTAGATCATTTTTTATCTTTTTGTCCATTATAATAATAGAGGCAAGGGTCAGCACCCTATTATGCATGGGCCAAATCAGACCCACAACCTGTTTTTGTACAACTTGGGGACTAAGAATTTTTTTTACATTTTAAACAGTTGTAAACAAAACAAAAAGGAATCTTCAGCAGAGACAATAGGGTCCACAAAGCTCTTGCCCTTTACAGAAAAAGTTTGCTGACCCTTGATACAGGCATTTCAGGCTACACTTCTTCCTCTGAGTACAGCTTTCACTCTGTCCCAGATTCACACAAACTATTCTACTTTCCCTTGCTTCCTAGATACTTTATAATTTACCTTTCAATTTTCTCTTTTATCAAAGGGTTGTTCAAGAGTAAATTTCATAACATCTAAGTATATTTTTACCCACTATTTGATTATTTATGTCTAATTTTATCAGCTTATGATAAGAGATCATGGCCCAAGTCCATTCCATTTCTTCTTCCTGACTGGCTCTTCCTGTCTGGTCTTGTAGGCACTTGGGTTTACTTTGTTGAGTTTATTTTAATATAGTATTTTTTAGCCTTTCAAAACCCATGTTCCTCCTTCCCCTGAACACTTTTGATAAGATAAAGTCCTCTTGCCCTCCTTTAATAATAACTGACATTCAATCTAAATTAAATATTGGGACAAAAATAAATCAAAGCAATGAGACAAAATATTGGGGTTTTTTTTTTATAGTGCACACTCTTGAGATATTTACTCCATCCCTATGGTTAACTGTCACCACTCCACAGAAAATTGCTCTAGTCTGACATGTCACATTTTGGGCCTGGCAGGACTCCACAGTCCCCTTACTCACTGTGGTGTCTTCATTATAATCCAGATGACAGAGCTCCTTGGTGGAATGTGAGCGATATACACAGAGGTATTTGAATCTGGGCATTGGTAAACTTACAAGCTCAATAAAATAGAGATGTCCAAGAACTCAGGCCAGGAAGGAAGAAGTAACACTGAGATTTCTGATACCATCATCAAACACAAGGGAACAGATAAAAGAAATGATTTAATTACCTATGTTTCACGGAAAGAAGCTTTCCGACTTCATAAACTATGTAGAATTTTTTAAGCCCATAATAAACATCACAGGCAGTGGCCCAGAAAGATTGGCTGGACCCCCCATATCTGAAGGAGCATTTGCCTTCGAAAATTTACCCATCCAGACTCTGGCGTCAGCTCTACAGCAACATCACTTTGTCTATGATTGCAAGCTGGTTATACCTGGGGACACCGGTTTATGCAAGTAAGCCTCAGAGAGACTTATAGTAAATCACATGCCAACTTATTTACTATGAGAAATGGAACTAATGCATGGATAGAACAGTACATTGCAATAATGTCATTTGTCCTATAAAGTCATATGCACATTGAACCTCTCTTATTCCTTCTATGTATTTTAACAGTTATGTCAAAAGTACCACTAAGTTCATCAGCAAATGAATGAATGAATAAAATCTGGTATATCCATACAATGGAATATTATTTGGCAATGAAAAGGAATAAGGTACTGATACGTAATACAACATAGATAAATCCTGAAAACATGCTAAGCGAATGAAGCTTGTCACAAAATATTGCCTATTGCATGATTCCATTTATATGAACTCTCCAAAACAGGCAAATCCATAGAGACAGAAAGTAGATGAGTGATTGCCTAAGACTGGAGAGAGGGTCTAGGAGTTGGGGGAGTGGGAGGTAATCATTAAAGGTATGGGGTTTTTTTGGAGGTTATGAACATGTTCTAAAATTGATTATGGTGATGGTTGCACAAAACTGTGACTATATAAAGAACTAGCTAATTGTATACTTTTTTTTTTTTGAGATGGAGTCTCTCCCTATTGCCCAGGCTGGAGTGGAATGGTGCGATCTCGGCTCACTGCAACCTCCGCCTCCCCAGTTCAAGGGATTCTCCTGCCTCAGCCTCCCAAGTAGCTGGGACTACAGGTGCATGCCACCACTCCCAGCTAATTTTTTGTATTTTTAGTAAAGACAGGATTTCACCATGTTAGCCAGGATGGTCTCAATCTCCTGACCTCATGATCCACCTGCCTCAGCCTCCCAAAGTGCTGGGATTACAGGTGTGAGCCACTGCACCCAGCCAATTGTATACTTTAAATGGTTGATTTCTATGATATTGAATTATATCTGAATAAAGCTGCTACCAAAAAAAAAAGGATCACTGAGATAATTTGGGGTTATAGTTCTTCCAGACTGATACCTTCACATCTTTGTATTTTCATACGTGAGCATTTCATTCAAGGGTGTGTTCTTCTCACAGTAGATGACCGAAGTGTAAATTAAACCCAAGCACATTTAAGTGCAAGCAAAACCCAAGCATATTTAAAACTTCTACCTGTATCACAACCACTAACCTCCTATCAACCACTCAAGCTGCATGGCTAAACCTAACGTCAATGGTGAGAGGATGTATGTGCCACCAGCTCTTCCAGGAGTCATGTGGGAAGGCTGTGGATGTACGATTGGATTACATCATGAATCAATGAAGGAGGTGGAAAATTTGGAAAAGAATCGAATCTACCACATGTACCATTTTCTGTCTGGGGGTGGGAGGGGTGTGTGTGGCCCTAACACCATGGAGTGCTGGCACTCTGTGTCTCCTTACCCTGCACACTGGGAACTCAGGTCCATCTCACCCACTGGACATAGTTTTCCTTGTTTTATTTTCTATCAACAAAAATCCTGAGATCTTTTAAACTGCTGTGAAAAAAAAATGAACCACGATTTTTTTTTTTTTTTTTTTTTTTTTTTTTTGAGACGGAGTCTCACGGTCGCCCAGGCTGGAGTACAGTGGCGCGATCTCGGCCCACTGCAAGCTCCACCTCCCGGGTTCACGCCATTCTCCTGCCTCAGCCTTCCCAGTAGCTGGGTCTACGGCGCCAGCCATCACACCCAGCTAATTTTTTGTATTTTTAGTACAGACAGGGTTTCACCGTGTTAGCCAAGATGGTCTCGATCTCCTGACCTCGTGATCTGCCAGCCTTGGCCTCCTTAAGTGCTGGGATTACAGGCGTGAGCCACCGAGCCCGGCCAATGAACCATGATTTTTATTTTTCACAACTTACAGAGTTGGCTTCATCTATTTGATAATTCTCTTAAAATATTTCCAACATTTTTAATTTTGTTCCTCTAGGAGGCTGGGAGATGTACTAGCCTCCCATTCTCCTCCTTGCATTTCCTCCATCTCAGAGCCTCCCTTGCTTTCCTTCTGTCTTCCAGACACTATCTGCTTCCTCTCCTGGCTCCAACATAGTTCCCATGTCTGATTTGAAGTGATATGCCTATGATGTAAGTGGATGTCTCCCTGCACTAGAACTTGGCCTCCTTTTGCACCTATAGGATGCAGGTGTAGGTTCCTAGGAAGATAAGGTTCAATATTTGTCAAATAAATGAGTTAACATATCCAAAATTACATAGATATTTGGCAGCAGGCAAGAGAAGGTAAGAGGTGTTGCAAAGAAAAAAGAGCTTATACTTTCCCCAAGTAATATACTGTGTAAAGCACAACAAACAAAGTCAAACTTCAATGCCAGTAATCATTTTCCAAATAGGAAGGGTTTCTGTTGGCCATGTTTTATTACTAATACATTACAGCACTGACTCAGAAATGTACACCCTCTTATTCATTTCAAAGTACGTAAACTCTGATAAGCTGTTTCTATCTGCTGTCAGAGGGTGAGTGCTGAGGACCGAGAGAGACCACCACCAGCAGAATCTACCCCAGGCCTCATCAGACCTCGGCTCTGACTCAGAGTTTCATCCTGCCTTGACACAGGTAACAGGTGATTTTCACAAGAGCAGCACGGCCATGGATGCCAGCTGTGATGACACCCTTTTCCTTTCCATTCAGTAATATCAGTTCACACAGAGCCTCCCTCTGTACCTACACGCCTTGTGGGGGATACCTCACTTCACCATTAACAATGAAGAATAAATACTATTAGGACCCCAATTTTTTTTCTTTTTCTTTTTAGGACCCCAGTTTTATCAACGAGGAACTTGTGATGTGGGAGAGTTCGTGGCAGAGCTAGGATGGGAACTCAGGTCATCCAATCCAGTCTGTTTGTAATTACCACCTTCCAAAGAAACATCAAAATACAACTGGGTGAGAGAGAGACAAATTCACTCTATGGGAAAAAAACATATTATTCACAACATGAAGTAGTAACAAAAAAAATTGTATGCGACCTCCCAGCATACAGGGCCATGCTGTTGCCATGCTGAGCTTGAGAGCAATTGCTCCAGCCCTCCGCTGATGCCGTGTTTAGTCCAAGGGAGGCCTGGGAAACAGAGGGCATAGAGGAAGGCTTTGGGGCCAGCCCAACCTAAATTCAAATCCCGTCTCCTCCACTAACAGTAACCTTGAGCAAGACACTTTCTCAGTCAAGTTTCCCATCTGAGAAATGTAGAGATTATGACGCCTTCCTCATGAGCTGTCACAAGAATTAAACTAAATGACACACATAAGCAGCACAGCACATGAGTGTTCTGTAACTGTTTCTCTTCCCTCTCTAAGGCAACAGGAAAGAAAAAACACAGAATGGCTATAAAGTATCAAAAGTAAACAAGCCAGTTGCTCTAATTTAGCTACCATTGGTGTGAGTATCACGGGCCAAGGGTCTACATCCAAGAAAGGAGAAACACATTTGCTCTGCACCCCACAGTCTCTTGAGCTTTGCTGTTAACCGCAAATGGTAAATTAGTTCTAGTCCAGGAGAACCAAATCCTACTCACTTTCTAAATGCACGTAATTGCCAAGCATAGGAGATTAATACCCTAGAAACTACCCTCAGAGACAGTTTGTTTAAAAACAAACAAACTAACTAAAAACCCAAAGCCGTTGAGTTCCAGAAACAACCACTCTGAAGCCAGCAGAAATTTCTGCATTTAACCCACCTGCACTGCGGCCCTCCCCTAGTTAAGGCAAAGTCTCTGATTCAGCTTTTAAGAAGTTGGAGGGAATCTGTTGCTGGAGATAGATGGGAAGATTTTATCAATCAGACAAGAGGTCCGTGGAGGCATTTCTAATGAGAAGCCAGTTAAGCGGCTATAATTAAAGGTGATCGAAGTGCCTGCAGTAGCCAGTCCTCGGGCCACTTGCCTGTTCTCTTACTGGCCCACACAGTGCCCGCCCCAGATGCACACAGCTGTTTTCACACGTGGCATTGATTCCACCCAGGCCACAGTGGCAAGAAGAGGCAGAAAAGCACAGCTTTCTCCCAAGTGTGGAGGAGCAAAGACCGGCACATCCTCCAGAACCGCTGCCACTGCTCCCAGCTTTGTGGGGTGGGGAGGGGTCAGGATCCAACCTGGAGTGAAGATTCCTCATTTGCTTACCCCTCTGTGCCTGAGGCTTGCAGAAGCCAAAGCTCCTACAGGGAAGCTGCCCAGGTGAACAGCCACAAGCACTGTACCCTCCATCAGCTCCCATGCAGGCCCCGCTTCCAGCCCCTCTGAGCCTACAAGAAGTGGGATGGCATTGCAGGAGTGTCACCCACACTGGTTCACAGGCAGCACCTGCTGTGAAAGAGGGACAGGCTGAGGGCTTCTGACAGCAGCCAGTGCCCTACAGACCTTCAGGTTTATAACATGCTTCACAGAGACACTGGCATTTAGGACAGCCCAGCCCTGTGGAGCAGTGTTAAATGATCCCCATTGCACAGACGAGGAAGACTGATGATGAATTGGCTAAAGGCAGGAATTTAGAGGCAGACCTGCCTTGGACCCTACCACCCACTAGCTGAGGGGCCCCAGGTGAGTTTGCCTGGCCCCACTCTGCCTCAGTTCCATCACCTGTAGAACAGAGGTGACACTATCCACATCTGTGAGCTTTAGCAAGGATTAAATGAGATAATAGATGAAAAGTACTTAGTACAGTGCGTAGAACCCAGTGAACTCTCGAAAAATAATAGCCATAACCATTTCAGAAGGTTTCAGAAGTGAAAGAACACACCCAAGGTTGTGCAGAGAATGGGATTCACAGCCATGCCTGTCTGTTTCAAAACTCAGACTCAAAGTATTATGCCACGTTGGTATATTCATAAGAACACACATAATGCATATAATGTAAGTTATGAAAGAAAATAATGAAGTAAAATGCAATGGGGTCTTCCATAGCCTCTTCTGAGTGGCTTGCACAGAGCAGACAATCAATAGGTATGTATTAAGTGAAAAGTGGATGAATATTCATGTTTAACTCTCTCTTTCTACTTTTCCTAACTAATGCCTGCATCTTACAGCAGTTCCGCTTTCTAAATGAAGCAAAGGGCAGTGGATTACCTCTTCCCTGGAATGTTGAGTTTGTTCTGGGACACCTCCATCCCATCGTCTCTCCTGTTCTTTCCTGTGCTAGTCATGATTCACAACCTGAGATCAAGTCCAGGGTACTCTTCTGTTTTCAGATGATGTCACTGTTTGTATCTTTTCAGCTTTTCAGGATTTTTGTCTTATATCTCCTTCTCAGGCAGATTCAACTTTCTGTAACTTCTTCATTTGCTCCACCCATTTTTACTGAGTGCCAGCTGTGGTCCTGGCATTGGGGATCCAACAGGGAACCACAGATAAGCTCCAGTTGCAGGGAGATAAACAGAAGAACAAAAAGTAAAATATGGGCTGGGCGCAGTGGCTCACACCTGTAATCCCAGCCCTGTGGGAGGCCGAGGCGGGTGGACCACGAGGTCAGGAGATCAAGACCATCCTGGCTAACAACGTGAAACCCCATCTCTACTAAAAATACAAAAAATTAGCTGGGTGTGGTGGCACGCACCTGCAGTCCCAGCTACTCGGGAGGCTGAGGCAGGAGAATCGCTTGAACCTGGGAGGCGGAGGTTGCAGTGAGCTGAGATTCGCACCACTGCACTCTAGCCTGGGTGACAAAGCAAGACTCCATCTCAAAAAACAAAAAAAAGTAAAATCTGTCCAGGCATGATAGCTCACACTCGTAATCCCAGCACTTCAGGAGGCCAAGACGGGTGAATCACTTGAGCCCGGGAGTTCAAGACCAGCCTGGGCAACATGGCAAAACCCCATCTCTACCAAAAAAATACAAAAATTATCTGGACGTGGTGGCACACACTTGTAGTCCCAGCTACAAGCTGAGGTGGGAGGATCACTTGAGCCCAGGAGGTTGAGGCTACAGTGAGCTGAGATGGCACCAATGCACTACAACCTGGGCAACAGAGTGAGACCCTATCTCAAAAAATAAAAATTTTTAAAAAGAGGTTAATCTATGATATGTCAGAGGGTGGCAAGTCCTGTGGGAAAGCTCCTACAGGGGAGAGGAATTGGAAGTGCTGGGTGGCCACCAGAGCCATCTCACATGGGGCTGACACGAAGGCCTCGTGCATGAGGCAATGTGTGAGCAAAGACCTGAAGACAGTGCTGGAGCCACCTAAAGTGGCAGTTGCACAGAGAACACCAGCAGTCCAGACACCTGGGGGAAGAGTGCTCCAACTAGAGGAACACTAAGAAGGTCAGTGTGGCTGGAGCAGAGTGAGCGATGGGAGGGGATGCATCGAGGTCGGAGAGGTAACAGAGCAGGAGTAGGGGGCTTTGATACCCATAGGGGGATCTTGACCCATTCTGCCTTAGGTGGGCAGCCCTTGGGGAGTCTTGAGCAAAGGCGCGACATGATCTGGCCTACTTTAACAGGCAACCTGGTGCTGGTGTTGAGAACAGACTGTGGAGGGGGAAGGGCAGATGCAAGGACACCAGGCAGGGGGCACCGGGACTATCCCAGGAACAGCGACGGGCTGGTGGTGTGAGCTGGGGAGAGGTTGTGGGGTGCTGGATATCCTTTGGAGGTGTTTGGAAATGAGACTCTCCATGAAGACAACTGGGCACAATTCCACACGGTTCCATCCAGGTCATCGTTGCACCTCATTCTCAGGGATTTACTTAAGTGCAGAAGCCAGAGTTTGGGGAAATATAAAATGTGTCTGGACTTTCACACATAAATTGAATTCATCCCTCTTGTAGGTCATCTTCTAAAAGGAAAACCCACGCAGATACTGGTTTCAGTTTCACTCAAAACTTCCCCAAAGCAGTGAACATCCTTTCTCTACAGGCAAATCCTCTTCACTTCTCCCCTCTGTTTCCTCCAGTCCCCACAGAGTTTTTGTAGATTTTCTGGAAACGACCTGAAGCTGTGGGAACCACAAATCTTGAGTCCTTTGACCAGCACCGTCGGTGCCTTGAGACAGCCAGAAACCCAGGTGGCTGACCTCGCAGGGACTCCCCTGCTGGGCCTAGGACTCCAGCCAGGAGCAGGCTGTGCAGCCTGCAGCTAAGCCAGGGCAGATTGCTGGAGTTTGGTCAAGAGAACAGATGTGCATTACCGGCCAATCTGACCGCAGAGAAACATTTCCTGGTACCTTTTAAAGGTGCACAATTGCCTGGTTAAGCCAAGGCAATTTGACACACATTACCTTGTTCATAAACAGAGGGAGAGAACGAGAGAGAGAGCCCTTCCTCCCGGAGGGTGTGCAAAGGTAGGAAGCGAAGCCAAGCAACTCAGAAATGCTGCAGCACAGCTTCGGGAAACAAATGTCAGTGAGAAGGGCCCAACAGCATATTAATGGCCTAGACGTTACCACACCCAGGCCAGATGCAAGAAGCTATTGATCGTCTGTTCACTCTTCATTTCAAGGCAGGAGTTGAGCTATCTTTATGCAGGAGGAGAAACACTCCATTTAAAGGAACCGTCCCTTACAGACTCCCTCATCACTCCCTCATCAAACACCTACCCAGCATCTGCTCTCCTTTTTCTCTTTCTTAAAGTTTTAATTTTAGTTGACAAATAATAATTGACATATTTATAGGATATAAGGTGATCTTTCAATACGTGTATACTTAATAGTGCCTGCTACTTTCTAGTAATTTCCCAAGGAATCCCAAGGAAATGACAAGCATCTTTATTCTTAAGACACTTAAACTAGAGTTGGGGAGACCAGATGTCTAATAAGTGAAATTCCCAAGGCAGCAGAGCAGGAATCCTGAGAGAGAAAGAAAGGGCTTCATAAATAGGGCCAGTCCTGTATCTTCCCACTCTGCCTGAAATGCTCTCCATCTCCTCCCACCCCTGTCCCATCCACCTTACCTAGAGACTTCCATCTTCTTCAGCAAGACTGAGCTCCCGAGTCAGTTGCTGGACGAAATCTCCCTGAAATCTGACCTCCCCCTGCACACACTCTTTCCTGCTCCCTGGGCACTTAACACATAAATTCTTCTCCATACGTCTGCTTTTGCCACCAAACTATCACAATGCTTGGCATATAATGTGCACTCATTAATATCAGTGCCCATGAAATGAAAGTCTGGGCTTTAGTTTATCTGAAGGAGCTCAAGGGGAAAGTCATTTCTATAAGGGAATAGGAGAGAATATGAGCAACGTGGAGCTGAATGAAGCAAAAGCAACTCTTTCTTATCATATAAGACATTAGCCAAGTGCTTTTCATGATATATGGAATGGAAAAAAAAAAACAAGATTACTCAAAATGTAAGGTTTTTATAAAAGTTTATTTTCAGAGGCCATGGGAGAGGTAAGATCCAGGGAAGAGGGAAGGCAGGGGCAGGTGTGGGAAGCTTGAAGCATTTAAAGGAATTCAGTTCCAAGACATGAAGGGGGAGGAGAGAAACACTGTGTACCAGGTATGAATATCTAGAACATTCCCTGGGCAAAACTCAGGGAGTTCGTTATCTGGGGTGAGGTGATTTCAAGAAAGGCATTGTCACCCTGAAATCAAGGGGGCACCTAGAAGCCATTAGATAGAAGGACAGGGAGCTCTGAGAAAGAACTTTTCCAGGAATGAGGCTATAGAAAAAAGAAGTGAGGGAAGTGAAGGAAGATTAAAACAGCCTGCTGCACAGGGTTAACCTGGGCCGAGCTAGAAGATGTGCAATGGCCCTGGACAGCGGTGGGGATGCCTTGTCCTCTACAGAACTTATACTCAGCAGAAAGGGGGTTTGAATTCTAAATCTCAACTAGTGGCTTTGAGAAGCAAAAAGCGATAGTGAGTTCCCACAATAGCGCCTGAAGAGACCATTCACTCACTCATTCATTCATTCATTCATTCATTCACAGAACAAATTTTTTTTTTAGTAGCAAATATGTGCAAGATATTCTATTGAGTGCTGTGAGGGCTGAAACATGACTCTGCAGTATCCAGACCCTCAGACCTTATAGCTAAACACAGGTTATCAAGAATGCTTTATTAACTAGGCTACAAGGTAAGAAAATCAATGTCCTAGGCCATATGCTATGAAAGTCCAGAGGAAGGTGAGGTTGTTTCCACGAAGAGAGGTCAGGAATGACCCCAGTGATACTACTAGGGGGACTATCATTGGGACTGGATTTTGATGGATAGTAAATGTATTTTAAAAAGCTTGGGCCAGACACAGTGGCTCACACCTGTAATCCCAGCACTTTGAGAGGCCGAGGTGGGTGGATCACGAGGTCAAGAGATCGAGACCATCCTGGCCAACATGGTGAAACCCCATCTCTACTAAAAATACAAAAATTAGCCGGGTATGGTGGTGGGCGCCTGTAGTCCCAGCTACTCGGGAGGCTGCGGCAGGAGAATCACTTGAACCCGGGAGGCAGAGGTTGCAGTGAGCCAAGATTGCACCACTGCACTCCAGCCTGGGTGACAGAGCGAGACTCTGTCTCAAAAAAAAAAAAAAAAAAAAAAAAAAGCTTGGACAAGACCCTGTGCACATAGTAAATATAGTAAATTATATGGGGGTTGTTAGTAATATTATAATTCAAGCTAATATACTTGTAATTACCCAAGCAATATGATGCCTTTCCTCATAATGGTCCTTCTGCTGGAATGCCCTTCCCCTCCCCAACTTCAGATCATCACATCTCTACAAACATTCCCCTGACCCCTGCATCTTGCCCTCCGTCATGCCATCCCTGTGGTGGGTACACTGAGCTCACCTCTGTAGTACACTGGCCACTACATCAGGGGCCATGTGTGGCCTCCGGTATTGACTGTGAGCACACAGAGGGCCCTGCCTGGGTTACAGTCACTTTCACAGACTCAGTATCAGGGCAGAGCAGACGCTGGATGGAGGAAAATGAGATTGCCAGGTATCAAGAGAAGAGATAAGGCCCAAGAATAGATCTTTGAAAACTGTCTAGATTTTGAAGATAGTACAAAGAAAAACAATCCCAGGGAGAAGCCCTGCTTGCCTACGCAGTGGACATAGAGGGTGACCTTGAATGTCTCTGGGGCTTCTCTTACTCCTTGTTCCATCAGAGAAAAATAGCTCCTCTGCTGTCACAGGGATACTTGGTCAGGAACAGATCTTCAACTGCACAGGTCCCTGTTCCCCACCACACCCAACACCTCCCCCAACATATTCATAACAGTTAGACAGGGCAGTGTTTTTACTTCCACTGTCTGTGCACCATCTGGGCCTATTTCCTACCTCCCAAAATGGCAGGGGTGAAGGCAAATATTGATCCATAGGGGACCTCACCCAGAACTACATGCAAATTGCCAATGAGAACCCCCCACGGTCCAGACAGGAGCCCAGGTGAAGGGGGATTCTTTGTGGAACTTACAAAGGAATCAAATCTATTGTTTCATGATCTAAGATAACACAAGGACACACAATTTGGTATTTGCCTCTGTGTTCTCTAAAACATGGGTCATGCAAGAGGCCTTTAGCTTTGAAAACCAGAACAAAAAATCAACTTAACTGCCAACTTAACAAATTCCCAAAGAGGGACAGAGCTTAGTTTTGCAGTTATTTCCTTCTTCCTTCAGTACCTTTAGGACTCCTCCCAGGAAGCACTTGGTGTCCACAGAGCTTCTGTTTTCTAGGCATGTTCCATGGAACACCGTAGGCATCCCTCCAACAGCACGAAGGCACTTTAATCTCGTTTTATGGAAGGGGGAATGCACCCAGATGCCATTCTAGAGCCTTGTTTATAACAGATGTCAGCAGCCTGTTATAAAATGCACACTTTTGTCAATGAAATATAATGTTCAAAGCAAAACATAGTATGTTTACTTATAAACTTTTTGCCATTTCATCAGTTAATAAAATAAGCTGACTCTTCATCAGATAGTACTTTTCTTAAGCCAGTGTGGAAATTCCTTTTCCCTTCTCCTGGCTCTAATGGGAAGCCAGTCAGTCTCACACTCTATACCACTGTGGAAATCTGGAAGGAGAGGAGAGGCAGCAGATTGAGTATTTGTGAGTTTCATGGTACTATGTAGATAAATGGCCAGTGTCCTACCTCTCCTGGGCATTTCGGAAGGAAAAAAAAAAGGCAATAAATAGGAATTGAATGATTCCCTCAAGGATTTTAAGGGAGCTCTTCCTCCCCTGCTGTTTCTGATTTTGATGGTGAATGTATCATTGTTTTGAGAGCCTTACATAGCAGTGAGAACATGGCCAAGATGTGGAGCTTTTCTTACATGTAACACTTTTCTATTTTATGAGAAAATTTGGTTAAGGAATTAGTGTATGTATTTTGAACCCTTGATAAAAATAAAATGTGATTATTTATTCAAATGTTTTTTATTACTTTTTACTTGTTTATTTTTAAATCCATTTTTTGAGGTCTAGCTCTACACAAATGCCTCCACTTTAAGTAGATAGTTCAATGAGTCTTGACAGCTGTGTACACCCATCATGTAACCATCATCCCAGTCAAGAAACAGCCGACTACTATCACCAAAAAGCTTTCCTGTGTACTTTTGTAGTCAGTCTCCCCCATCCCTAACCCCAAGCGACCACTGCTCTGCTTTCTGCTACCGTAGATTAGTTTTACCTTTTCTATGAGTTAATATAAATGAACTCATATTAATATTATGTGGTCTTTGGTATCTGGCTTCTTTCACTCTGAATCATGTATTTGAGATTCATCTGTTTTGCTTCAGGCATCAGCAGTCCTTTTCTTTTCACTGCTGAGTAGGAAAAGGACATCCATTGTATGGATATCCTACAATTTGCTTCTCTACTCAATGGCTGATACATATTTGGGCAAACTGGAAACATCCAGCTTGTAATGATTATCAATAAATTCATGCATAAATTTTTGTGTGGACATATGTTTTGGTTTCTTTCAGTTGACTAACAAGAACTGTAGTGGAATTGCTGAGTAATATAGTAACAGTATATTTAACTTTATAAGAAATTACTAAACTGTTTTCCAAAGCAGTTGGACCATTTTTGTATCTCCACCAACAATGTATGAGCATTCTCATTGTTCCACATCCTCACCAACACCTTGGATTGTGAGTCTTTTTAAATTTTAACCATTCTCAGGGTATGTAGCAATACCTTGTTGTGGTTTTAATTTCTATTTCCTTGATGACTAGTGATGTTAAACATCTTTTCATGTGCTTTTGGCCATTTATATATTTTCTTTTGTGAAGTTACTGCATTAGTCCATTCTTGCATTGCTATAAAGAACTACCTGAGACTGGGTAATTTATAAAGAAAAGAGGTTTAAGTGACTCACAGTTCCACAGGCTGTACAGGAAGCATGGCTGGGGAGGCCGAAGCCAAAGGGGAAGTAGACACATTTTACTACTTCAGAGGAGGAAGAAAGAGAGAAGGGGGAGTGCTACACACTTTTAAATAACCAGATCTCACGAGAACTCACTCACATCACAAGAACATCAAGGGCAAAATCCGCCCCCATGATCCAGTCACTTCCTACCATGACCCTCCTCCAACATGGGGATTATAATTCGACATGAGATTTCGGCAGGGACATAAATCCAAACCATATCAGCTACTGTTCATATTTTTGTCTATTTTAAAAACTGAGTTATTTTTCTTGTTATTGAATTGTAAGAGTTCTTCATATATTCTGGATACATGTTTTTTGTCATATATATGTTTTGTGAATATCTTATTTGCCTATTCATTTTCTTATAAAGTCTTTCAAGTAATCAACATTTTTAATTTTATCAGGTTAAATTTATCTTTTTACAAAAATGATTAGCTTTTTGTGTCCTAAGAAAACTTTACATAAGACAAGATCATGGAGATTTTCTCCTATCTTTTCTTCTATAAGTTTGTAATTCCAACTTTTACATTTAAGTGATGGTGTGGGGTAAGAGTCAAGATTCTTTTTAAAAAAAATAGATATCCAGTTGTTTCTGCACCATTTATTTAATAAAACTGTCCTTTTCCAATTGGTTTGCCTTGAAACCTTTGTCAAATCTCAATTGACCAAATATATGTTGAGTTTACTGGTTTTTAAAAAATCAAATATTAAACTTTGAATCTGATACATTTTAAAAATTAAGTTAGGCCAGGGCTGGTGGCTCACGCCTGTAATCCCAGCACTTTGGGAGGCCGAGGCGGGCGCATCACGAGGTCAGGAGATCGAGACCATTCTAGCTAACACGGTGAAACCCCATCTCTACTAAAAATACAAAAAATTAGCCGGGCGTGGTGGCGGGCACCTGTAGTCCCAGCTACTCGGGAGGCTGAGGCAGGAGAATGGTGTGAGCCCAGTAGGCGGAGCTTGCAGTGAGTTGAGATGTCGCCACTGCACTCCGGCCTGGGTGACAGAGTGAGACTCCGTCTAAAAAAGACAAAAATTTAGTTAAATGCTATTTGAGATGGATCAACGAAGGGAGTATGTTCAGGACATTTAAAAAAGTAAAAATAACCCCGAAAAAAACTGCCTATGTGTGTGTACACCCTTACCAGGACACAAGCTCTCGGAGAGCTGAGGCTGTGCCTGACTTAGGCTTGTCTGCCCAGCGCCTGACATATAATAGGTTCTCAATACAGGTCACTGAATAAACAAAAGAATCAATGAATGAACGAAATGAGATCAGCTTTTTATGGGGCAGCACCAGAAAAAGAAACAGAGCTTCAGGAATATCAGTGCCTTCTTCAGAGGGGCTGTTTATTTCCAAAAAGATATTTGCATTCACCATAGTTACCAAGTGGTCCTTCCCTTTGATGAAAGAGTAACTTGGATAGAACCAGGAAGCTCTCACTGCCCTTGGGGGTGGGCAGAATCTCAGCAGAGGGGCTCCTGCGTTCCTGCGTTAGTTCCTGTCTGGCTCCACTGCTTTACCTGCCTTTGCCTCCATTTTCCGAACCGTTCGTTACAGCATTTCGGTGCAGACTCACTGAGCTAATAATGCCTCCACAATCTTAGGTGTGCCAGAAAAAAATTCTCATAACTCACTTTCTGTGAAAAGACGGCACAGCAGGCAGCCAGCTCACCCCATTCAGTCAGCAATGTCGCTGCCCGAGGGTCTACATTCTTGCCCAAATGGTCCATCTGGACCTGGCTGCTCTGGCTCTGAGCCATGCAGGTGGCAGGAGTCTCTGTGGGGATTCCCCAGGCCACTCCCTGTGTGGGCTGTGGGACGTGCAGGCAGTCCCTCCGCCTAGGAAAGCAGGTGCACAGCCCCACCCTCGCCCTCCATCCTGTCCGCTCACATCGCCTCTCACGAAAATTCTTTCTCATCTGAGGAGCGAAGCCTCTTCTTGTTTCTCCCAAACATTTGCGCATGACCCCACATCCTCTGCACTCTATCCCATTTGTCCCCAGAGGCGATCGACACAGCTGCTTAAAAAGGAAGACAGAGTAAAGGGAAATATCTGGGGCCAAAAGAACTAAGGAGAAAGATTAACTTTATCTTAATAAGACAAAATGTCGTGAACTTGTATGTGATCAATTAATGTAAGTTATTATTATTATTATCATTATTATTATTACAGAGGAAGCCAGAGAATGAGGAGCCCAGTTTGTGATGAGAATTAGAACAAGGCTCTGTCACCATGCTGACCGCAGCAGGGGCCGCCTTCTTCCCCCTGCTGCTCAGGGAGGGAGTGCCAGCCAAGTTTCACCCATGTGACCACACTTCCATCCAAAACAATTTGAATTAATTTTGTGCATGAAATTTGGTGGGATGCAATGCCAAATGTTTAACTGAAATCAAGATGCAAACCTCCCTTCATCTACTCATTTTGTACATCCTGTCAAAAATAAAATAAAAGCCATTAAGCTTGTTTGGCAACATTTGTCCTTTATGCACCACGCTATTCATTGTCGCTGCCTCCCTTATCCTCTGTCTGCACGCCCCCCTCCTGCTCTCCTATATTTGTTCTGGTATATTTACAGTCCCTGGGCAGGCACAGCACGCTGTCAGCTCTACTGACTTTGCCAAGTCTAAGATCCCTTTTAGGGACTTATTTTATTTAAAGAGCACCCCATTAATGGGTTTAATGGCCTTTCAATCACTTAGTATGCATTGTCAATGAGGGAGAATCGATTTTCTAAGAATTCCTGTTCTGGGAGGAAAATAAACAGCCCTTCCTTCCCATTGCAATTTGGCCAATGAGCAGATGATGTAGAACTCAGCTCTATCCCAGACTCACAGAGCTCTTCTTGCAGCAGGCCTGCGAGTGTGCAGGCTCGCCCAGCGCCACGCTGAGTAAGACTCACTCCTTTCTTTCTGTGTTGCTGTCTCCTTTTAAATTGTGACTTGCCAGGTCGTGGGGACACCCTGCATATGCTGCAAATGAACTTTGAATGAGCTCAACTGTTGCTCTCACAAGACTCATTTCTGGGTTTGCGCCACCCTCTTTGGTCAAGAATCAAACCATTACCCATGGAGATGTATTAGATCCTTCTGGTTCACAGTAATGGGTGGGAAAGAATGGCTGGCATTGCCAAGACTCCCCCCACCTCATACACCCATCCCAGACATGAACATTTTTTGGAACACCACGGTCTTGAGTTCCAGAACCTTGAAGAAGTGATCAAACACATATATTCACTCTGAGGTAACCTCTAATTTCATCAATATCTGTTGATGACCTCCTCTGTAAAAGACATTATGCTTGGCACCGTGAGAGATACACTCAGGGGACACACGAAGAGTAAAGCCAGTCTCAGCCAAAACCCAGGGTTGTCTCCTCCAAGTTAGGATCTCCATTAGGTGGTGTTGAGCAAAACTCTCTCCCCCTCCTGTCCTTCCCACCCCTTCCCCCCTCCCCACTCTCTTCAGCCCTCTCCCAAGAATCCTGCACTAACCCTGCCCCCCGCCCACCATTCTCAATACCAACAGCTACATTTTATGGTCACTGACAGTGTGTCAGAGTCCCTGTCTGGGCACTTGACAAGCGCAGTGGTCCTCACCACAACTCTGCAGAAGGGCTATTGTCATTGCGATCCCCATTTCACAGAGAAGGAAGCCGCGTTGGAGGGAGGTCAAATCATTTACTGGAAAACCAGATCCGTCTTATTTGGCCTTTTCTCTTAAACTTAATGATGACTTTGTCTTTTCTTGCTCTTTTGGACATACTTGGCTCTCCAGGGAGCCCTAACTAGCAGGTACCCACCACCCTAATGTACGTGAAGCAAGTTTGTTTATATCCAGCTATTTATAATAACAGTAATAGCTAGCACCTATGAAGGGCCCATCCTGTGCCAAACGCTTCATAGATTTTTTTTTCACTTAATGCTCACAAAACCACCCCCAAGAAATGGAGAAAAGGACCCCATGAGGTTAAGTGACTTGCTCAAGGTCTCACAATTATTCAGTAATAATAATGGTGAAATTGCTAGCATTGATTGAAGGCTTATCATATGTCAAGCACTGGGCTAAGGTTTTTATATCTATGTATTTTAACTTCTAACAAGGTATTATTATTTAGAGCTTACAGATGAGGAAACTGAGGCTCAGAGATTTAAAGTAACTTGCCCAAGGTTATCCAGCCTGTAAGCAGTAGAGCCAGCATTTAAAACCAGGCAGGTTGATGCTTGTGCCTGTAATAACACGGGCATGGTCACACCCCAAAGCCCATGTTATTCATATTGCACTGAAGCTACTTCTGTCCTCCCTCCCCTAAAGCCCCTCGGAAAATGGCCCATGAGTTTCCCCAAAGCAATAGTTGAACAGAAACCAGGGAGATTTCAGGTTTTGCAGCAGGGCTGTCTCTTAACAAGCTCCTGCCCTGCACTGGAATTGCATTTGCATTTGTCCTTCTGCAGTAGTTTCCAATTCCCAAGCAGAACACAATTTAACTGTAAAATTTGCCTTAACTAGGCAGCTATCTGCTGCAGACAGGCACCAGGCTCAGGTGCGACTCCCAGTAGGCTCTCCTGAATCGGTGTGCCAGCCTCTGTAAAGCAATGTAAAGTCACCTTCGAGAAATTAGACGCCACTTGGTAGAGGCGTATGCTGCCATGCCCACTTGTTGTCAGTTTGGAACACTGCAGGGGGTGCCAATCATAACTCAATTACTCCCAGGGTTTCTATCCTGAAGGCTTCTCTGTCATTTATGAGAACTGGCACAGGGCAGACTACCAACTGTCCTGAACCAGGGCTGTTTCTTGGGACAGTGTCTTGGAGGGGAAGGGTTATAGATTTACTTGGCTTCCCTTCACCACAATGCCAAGAGGCCATCAAAACAAGGGATCCCGGCTGGGCACAGTAGTTCATATCTATAATCTCAACACTTTGGGAGGCCTAGGCAGGAAGATCATTTGAGGCCAGGAGTTCAAGACCAGCCTGGGCAACATAGCAAGATCCTATTGAAGCAGCGTGATTGTCTAGGTTAAATACCCAAGGTTTGTTGTCTCACGCCAAGGGAATCGAGGATGCAGACACACAAGAAGTGAGTTTAAGAGTGGAGGTTTAATAGGCGAAAGAAAGAGAAAAGAGAAAAGCTCTCTCTCCTGCAGAGAGAGGGGGCACCTGAGTGGGTCTTCCGGTTTTGTGGTAAAATGCACAGGGTTTTATAGATGAGCTGAGGAGGTAGTGTCTGATTTACACAGGGCTCAAGAGATTGGTCAGACCATGTGTGACGTTTGCGTAGTGCACGAAGAGGCCAGCCAACCCACCCTAATCTTTTATTATACAGATGGGGTCTCTACCTGGCTGGTGCCATGTTGCCTGCTCCTTACTGTACACTTGGTTGACAAAGAAAAGGGAAGCTAGAGCCACCATGTTGAACATTCCTGGCCCCCAGGTAGCCTTTTGCTATTGGCACAGCTGCCAGCATTTACTGGTGCAAGCTTCCAGCTTGCTTATCTATGTCTGCAGCTTGAGGTTACAGGCTGCTCTTTGTTAGAAAAGAAATGATTTGAGGGCTGCTAGTCATTAAAAGGAAAACTTTACTGAGGACTTCCTTACCCTTGCTATCTGCCTAAATAATTTCTTTTTAACTTCTATATCACTATCTCTACCAAAAAAAAAGGAGGGATCCCACCATCCCACCATCCAATAGGTTGGGGATACAAATGCTATTCAGCAAATATCATCTGAGCTTCTACTATATTTAGGACATTATGCTAGGGGGTACAAAGGTCAATCAAAAGCACAACCTTATCCTGACACGACCCCACAATTTAGGCACCTTAGAAAGGTCTAACCAATGAAACTCAAAGACATCTGCTTAGATGCTTTAATTGAAACAAAGGAAGCAGACAAGGCTATTGGAAGAAAGACTATACAAAATAGGAAATAAGAGAAAAACGCCCAGAAGCGAACTTCTGCAATGGCCTAAATCTGTGGGGCAGAGGAAGTGGCAAAGATGTCCTAGAAAAGGAGAAAGGGAAAAGGGTGACAGCACAAAATCCCAGGAAGTACAGGGTGACACAGGAGAGAAACATGTCCATAGTGTCCAGCGCAACAGAGACGATGATCCAGGAGAAAAGGCCGGGGACGCAGCGACTGGGAGGGCGCTGACAGCCCTCAGGCAACAGTGTTGGGAAAAGGCGACCAGCAGTCGGCCCAAGGTCAAGGAGACAGGTAGCTGGTGATAGTACTCTTTTAAAACGTTTACTAATGAAAGGAAGGAGGGGTTGAGGTTGGTAAGGTGACTGGGGAGCAGGCCTAAGGCATGTGTTTTGAAGGAAGGGACGATCCGAGCATGCTTGCAGGTCCTGGAAAGGAGAGCTGGAAGATCCAAGGGGAGCATGCGTTCCTGATAGAGCGAGACTCTAGGGCAGCAGGAGGGACCAAGGGCACAGGGGGATGAACTCAAAATGGAAGTGGAGAGATTCTTCAGAGACAGGAGCTCAGAACAGGCAAAGAGCCGGAGACGGAGAAGAGGATGCGAAGGAACTTACAGCGGGTGCCCTTGACTTTGCCATAGTATCAAAAATGATCTCCAAAAGAGTGATTGTCCTGTCACCATCGTGTGGGGACTGCCCCAAAATGATCGTCTTCTGAAAGATGCTAAAGGAAATGTGGAGAGATTCACTACATCCATTTTTCATCAAGCTAATTTTTGTCTTTTTCTTTGTCATTGGTTATCTTAAAAATTACATTTGTCGTTGCAGTTGATTTCATTCCTCACCCTTCCTGCCCTTAGGACTGTCTTATAACCTTTACCTTCAGGATTTGCTTCCTATCATTACCATCAGCTCCAGAGCCCGCTGGGGCTGGTTATCCAGTCTGAAGATCACCGGGGTCTTTCTCTTCCTATCCCTGACTCCTTGCACCTTAGCCATTCCACTGCTCAGCCTTCCCTCCACCAGAGATGCGCAGTGGAAACACAAAAAGCTAAAACTAAAACTAGTCCATTTCATTACTAATTTGGGCATCTAGCCAAGTATTTTGAAGCTTTAGCTCAAATGAGATTGGAGGTCCACAGTTATTTCATTCTCCCTGAACGGAACCACCACCCATGATTACTCCTAAAGTCAGAAAGATAGAAATGTCTAGGTGAGAAAAGAAGACATGCCGAGTGCCGGTCCCACTGGCAGAGGTCTAAATGAATATACCTCTTGCTTTTGACCATCTCCTTGCCCTTCACTCTGCATCTTGCTTTCTCATCAGGGATGCCTAATTTGAAATTCCAGATGCAGCATTTTCAGGTTGGAAGCACTAAGCATTGGTGTTGCCAATATTAACGGATCAGTGGTTCTTGCGGTCCCTGAAATGTGATTCTCAGAGTATTCATTGGCATTATGGTTAGGACAGCCTCTGATGCTTCAGATTCTGCCTGTCTCATTGACAATGGAGCACAGGACATGACTAATGGTGCCTGTTTTCTGTGACTTCTTCCTCAACTTTGAGAGGTGTGTATTTTCAAAAGGCTCCAATAGGTTGTGATATTGTACTATAGATTTGTGAGATGTTACCACTGGGGGAACATGGGTAAAAAGTATACAGGATATCTCTGTATTATTTCTTACAACTCTATATACATTTATAAGTACCTCAAAATAAAAAGTGTAATTTTAAAGTCTCCTGGCGAAGGTGAAATGAAGTGTTGTTGTTCTCAGTGGGTACAGAACTTCTATTTGGCAAGATGAAAACATTCTGGAGAGCTGTTGTACAATGATGTGAATATACTTAACACTGCTGAACTACACTCAGAAATGGCTGAGATGATCAATTTTATGCTTGTGTTTTTTATTACAGTTAAAATTTTTAAAAATATATTTTTAAGGCTTCAAGATCTTGCTGTGAGAAGAACAACTAAACCTAACAATGATTTCTCATATACTCAACACAACCACTAAAATGGCTACAATTTAAAAGACTGACCACACCAAATGTTGGCAAGGATTTGAAGGAAGTGGAGCTCCCATATGCTGCTGGTGAGATATACAACCACTGTGGAAAACAGCTTGGCAATATCTTATAAAATTATACATACACTTACAATATGATCCAGAAATTCCACTTGCAGGTATTTACTCAGGAGAAATGAAAACGTATGTCTGCAAATAAGACTTGAACTTAGCACCTTTATTCAAAATAGCCCCAAACTGGAAATAGCCCAAAAATGTTCAACTGGTCAATGGATAAAAAAATGATGATATATACAATGAAATACTGCAGTGAGATACAGTGCTGAAAACTACTGATAAATACAACATGAATGAATTTCAAAAACATTATGTTAAGTGAAAAAAATTTAGACATAAGAGCATATATTGTGCAATTCCATGTATTTGAAATTTGAACACAGATAATATTTGTCTATATGACGGGAAGTAGATCTGTGGTTGCCTAGGGCATGGGGAATCAAGAGTGGGGACTGACTACAAAAACCACAAAGGAACTTTTTGGGTTGATAGAAATATTTGATATCCTGATTGCAATAGTGATGGTTACTTAGGTGTATGTGTCTGTATATGTATTAGTCTGTTTTCATACTGCTAGAAAGAACTGTCCGAGACTGGGTAATTTATAAAGGAAAGAGGTTTAATTGACTCACAGTTCCGCAGGACTGGGGAGGCCTCAGGAAACTTTCAATCGTGTAAGAAAGCGAAGGGGAAGCAAGACCCCTTCTTCACACGGTGGCAAAAAGGAGAATTACTGCAGGAGGAACTAGTAAACACATAAACCATCAGATCTTGTGAGAACTCACTCACTATCACGAGAACAGCATCGGGGAAACTGCCCCCATGATTCAATTACTTCCACCTAGTCTCTCTCTTGACACCTGAGGATTATGATGATTATGGGGATTATAATTCAAGATGAGATTTTGGGTGGGGACACAGCCAACCCATATCAGTGTGTTTTATTTTTTTTAATTATACCTCAGTAAAGTTGATTGAAAAAGAAGAGAAGGCTCCAAGAGTCTCTAACCAATCAGAAAAATAAAATAAAGCCTAGCTAAGATTTTTTTATTCTCAATAGCTTAACTTCTTAAATGCATCTTCAAAAATTATCAGGTACCTGAGTCAACGGACTGTCTTAGATCTGCCAGTAGAGGGAACTCTTTCTCAAATTCAGGCTCCATCATCTCGATGACCTCCTAGGTTAACCTCGAAGCTGTGAAGATGGAACTCCTAATGCCTCCACATCTGTGCCCTCTCCAAACGAGCAGCTACTTAGCTCCAAGTAGAAGGAGCTCAGAGTATCCCAGTTGAGAGACCAGCTCTATTCCCTCTGAGTGATGGGAAGAAGAAAGATTTCAGACCAGCTTGTCAGAGCTTCAGTATCCAAGCTTCCAACTGTGGTTCCACCGTGATCTTACTGATGAGGCGGGTCGTTATTCAGGACGCTTGTAAACATGGCTTCCTCCTATCGCCCAGCCACAGCAGGATCTCTACCAGAGTCCTGGTACCGCCGCCTCAGATGCCTGAGAGTGGGGTCCTGACTTGTTTTTGCCAGTTGTTCTAACCCGGAGGCCCCGTACTACCCTAGCCTGCCTGGACTGCCATTCATCTGCCACCAGGTTCCCATCATATGGAACTCTTCCCACCTACAGGACCACACCTGGGACCCCCTCCTGCAGGAACTCCTGGAATCAAGCCTTGCCCACCTCTGCTCTGCCACATCCCCAGCATGCTACCTGTCCATCCTGAGTCCTATCACCAACTCCTGAAGCTTTCTCAGATTCATGAATGCCAGATCCATCCCGACGGATGCCGTCTGATTATCAACTATACTCTGGTTCTCAAAGGCATTTCTTCGAGTCATTGTTCACCAGAAAACATCTCGGTGAGACACCATTATTAAGTTCTTAGGAGGCAAATTCTAGGTCACTGTAAATTAATTCTCTCTATGTTGCATCTAGAATCATGGAACTCTAGATCCAGAAGGGTTTCAGAGCCCATCTGCTCAAAGCACCCTGCCACAGCAGAAATTCCTGAGTGGACACGGAGTGCCTACTCACGAACATTTCCAGTAGGGGACACTCACTAATTTTCAACACTGCCACTATTAGGCAGATGGGATTGCCAAAATCTCCTTTATATGGACTTCGATTTTATCTCCTTGGAAACCCATCTGCTATTTTGGTTTCTGTGTTTCTGTGAGGAACACAGAATTTTCTCTTTTACATAACAGCACTCTCATTGTTCAGAGTCAGCAACCACATGATCCTCTCTCTCCTTCTCACATTATTCTCCTGGCCAGGAAAAAGTCAATTCCATTCAATTCAGTTCCCACCGTTCTAGGGAGCATCCTGGATGCTTGGGATGCAAAGATGAGTAAGTCATGGTTCCTGCCTTCAAAGAGCTTATAGGATGGAAGGGAAGAGTTAATGGATCTGGGATGGACACTCAAAGGAGATAGCAGCAGTGGATAGGGAAGGAGAGAGTGAGAGGCTATTCCAAGCACTGGGAACAGTATGTGCAAAGCCCAGTGGCACTGCTGGAGAGGTTTGGTGGAGGGGGGACAGGGGGCACAGGGTGGTAGCATAATAAAAGACAATGCTGGAGAGAAAAGCCAGAACCAGATTGCCAAGGACATTTGGAAGTCATGCCAAAGAATTTTAAGCAGGGAAATTACATAATAATATCTCAGCTTGAGAAAGATTTTCTTGACTGCTGGGAACAGAAGCAACTCGAGAGGGACAAGTTGATGACAGGGTTGTCCGTGAGGAGGTCATCCTGAGAGCAGGGGGATAAATGCCCCTGGCCTCAGCTAAGGTAGCAGCTGGGAGGAATGGCAAGAAGTGGATGCACTGGAAATGTGCTGAAAATATTGAATCAGTAAAACTTGAATGTGGGCGCGCAGGAGAGGGAAATTCAACCCCATTTTTCTGGCTTGAGTGGATGGTGACATCCTGACTAAGACAGACAAGGAAAACCAGTTGTGGAACAGGGAGCTGGGGAGTGCCACTTTGCATGTGTCAAGTCTGCAGTGTCTGTGGGACACAGGTGATATTGAGTGGGTGGTATCAGGGCTCGGAGGAGAGATCTGGGCAGGAGACATGGGTGTGTGAGTCACAGGCCCGTGAGTGCCATTAAAGATATGGATGTGGGCGAGGCGCAGTGTCTCACGCCTGTAATCCCAGCACTTTGGGAGGCTGAGGTGGGTGGATCACGAGGTCAGGAGATCGAGACCCTCCTGGTCAACATGGTGAAACCCCATGTCTAGTAAAAATACACAATTAGCTGGGCGTGGTGGTGCATGCCTGTAGTCCCAGCTATTTAGGAGGCTGAGGCAGGAGAATCGCTTGAATCCAGGAGGCAGAGGTTGCAGTGAGCAGAGATCACACCGCTGCACACCAGCCTGGTGACAGAGCAAGACTCCATCTCAAAAAAAGAAAAAAAAAAAGACATGGATGTGGATGAAGTTAGCCAGCAGATGCTGATAAGAGAAGGGGACTGAGAACCAAACCCTGGTAGATAATATTTTTGGGATGGGCACAGAACAGGAAAAATAGGGTGTGGCCAGGAGGCATGAGAATAAACAGGATGCACCTGTAGCAAATAAAGTTTCCAAACCCTTGACCATCCTAGGCACGTCATCCTTTGTGCTTTTTTTGTTGCTGTTTTTGTTTTTCAGTAACCTTTATTAGGTAGGGAGTTCTGAATGGACACAATATTCCACATGTAGTAGAGAGGAAACGGCTCCCGCAGCTGCACCCTATACTTCTAAAAGTGCAAGCAGCATGCCTTGATAGCTCATTTTAAACTTGTCAAACCGAATAATCCAAAGTGTTGCAACAATTAATCAATCAATAGTTATTGAGCCTGATTGTGTCAAGGTTTTATATACAGGGGTACAAAACCACCATTTATGACCCTTCTAAAAACATACACTGTGGTTAAAGAGATCAGAGTAGATAGATGTGGGTGACCTTGTTCTGACTAGACCTAGGTTCAAAATAAAAACTTGCCACTACCAGAATCTGACACATCCTCTTATGCCTTCCTGCATTTGCACATGGTATTTCCTCCACCTGGAATTCCCTGCCCTCTTGTGCTGGTTATCAAGGTATTGCCTCTCTGCTCCTAATTCACCCTTTTTGCATTCTCTGTGAAAATAGATCTGGGCCCTTTGATGATTTTTTTTCTTTGTCAGCTGACACGATATTAAGCTTTGTCAGTAGAGGGTGCTGGATAGACACTGCAGGAGGAAAAGTGGTTTGCTTCCTGCTTCCCATGAGCTTGCCCAGCAGGCTTCTGTAGCACTTCCCAGTGCCAGGGCCCAGCTCCTGCATCCCAGTGACCAGTAGCTTCCCCTAGCATCCCTCAGCTTGGGGCGGTTTTGTATCAGAGTGCCTCCTGTGAGACACCTTCTCATGAACAGCTTGCCCCAATACCCTGCGGGATTTCTGGCAAGTTCCAGGTTCCAGCAAGTTCTACCAGCACAGCAACATAGCATCTTCTCTGCCAATCAGCGAGCCACAGCCATGTCCCCTGGGGGCAGTGGCTTCTCCTTGGGTCCGATATGCCTGTATTGTTTAAAATTCTCTTTACTTATTGCTAGCCAATAACCTGTTACTCCAATTCCTGATATAGTTGACAATTCTTCATATTAAACTTCTCCTGTTCAAACTATGGTACAGTTTTGCTCTCCTGATTGGACCCAGTTTGATAAACCTCCCTTGTCTACCTGACACGCTGCTACTTATTCCATGAGACTGGACTTAGGCATCATTGCTGTACTTAGCCTGGCTAAAAGCTCAGTAAATATGTATTGAGGGTATTTACTCAGGCATAAATGCAGGAATGAATGAATTCTACTACTGCTTCGAAGTTACTTAGGAGGCAGGCTGGCAAATGAAATTCACCTTTTAGTTGATTAATGACCAGAATCCCAGAAAGGCCATGGTTGGGAGACCCTGGATTTGGTGTCTTAGAGACAGAGCTTGGCTCTCTAGGGGTCTGCCGTTCAGGCTGAGTCTTAACCATCAACCCATGCCAGGCCTCGGCAACCATGGCTACCTCCCTACACAGACAGCTGTAGCCTGTCACCCTGCCTGCTTCAGAAATATAGTGAAACTCAGGGCCCCACACCCCAAGCTGGCTTTTATAGCCTAACATCATAGCACAAAGATGGGAACCAAAGGAAAATGCCCTCAAAACATTTATCTTTGACTTGCTCTGAAGGTCTTATTAAGAAAATATCTTTAAATAATCAATTTGAATGTCAACCAGGTAGGTATTTGGTCTAATAATTCCCAAACTCTGATTTCCCATACACTTGAGTGTTTCCGGGTACCTCCAAAGGTTTTCAAAACTCTCAAAAAGATCACAATGGAGAGTCTTAATTTACTTTATATTAAAAATTAAATATATGCTTGGTGGCACTTTTAGGAGGTGTGAAATAGGAGTGGGAAGGTTACAAAAAGGAAATAATAATAGGGTAAGAAAATGTCAAAGTGTGGAAGTTATTCATTTACATTATAGGAAAAGGCATAAATCAATTCACATTATCCTGGTATGTGCCACACCTTTAACCACTCCCAAAACAAGGACATAAAAATTACACACATACATACACACACACACACACACATGTTTACCTTGCTTTATCTCATCAACATAGATTGTATATATACATAAATATTTGTATGTGTTGACAAACATATTTCTCCTATTGTATTATTCATCACAGTATTTTATTTACCTTATTGCTACAGCTTTATTTTTATATTTTTGCCTCAGTTACTCCTATCTGTAGAATGTTGTGTTATAAGGATTGAAAAGTTAACATTTGTAAAGTTTTGGTATAAAACCACACACAAATTGAGCATTATTTTAGTGTTGAAAATAAATTAAATAGGAATAAATTTAACCAAGGAGGCAAAAAACTTGTATACAGAAAACACAAAATGTTGCTAAAAAAATTAAAGACATAAATATATGAAAAGATATCTTGTGTTTGTGGACTGGAAGACTTAATATTGTTAAGATGTCAATAATACCCAAAGTGACCTATAGATTCAATGCAACCCCTATCAAAATCCCAACCACGTTTTTTATAGAAACAGATAAACCCATCCTAGAATTCATATGGAATCTCAAGGGGCCCAGAATAGCCAAAACAATCCAGAAAAATGAAGAACAAAGTTGAAGGTCTCACACTTCCTGATTTCAAAACTTGCTATAAAGCTACAGTAATCAAAACAGAGTGGTCCTGGCATAAAGATAGACTCATAGACCAATGAAATCAGAAATAAACCTTAATATATAGGGTCAAATGGTTTTCAACAAAGATGCCAAGACCACTCAATGGAGAAAAGACAGTCTTTTTATCAATAAATGGTTCTGGGAAAACTGGATATCCACATGCAAAAGGATGAAGTTGTACCATTACCTTACATCATAAACAAAAATTAATTCAAAGTGGATCAAAGACCTAAATATAAGAGCTAAAACTATAAAACTCTTAGAAGAAAACAGGGGCAAAATTTCATGACATTGAATTTTGCAATGATTTCTTTGAATTAACACCAAAACACAGGCAATACAATAAAAAATAGGTGAATTAGACTTCATCAAAATTAAAATATGTTGTGCATCAAAGGACATAGTCAAGGCAACCCACAGAATAAGAAAAAAAATTCAAATTACCTATTTGGTAAAGGATTAATATCCAGAATAAAGAATTCCCACAACCCAGCAACAACCTCCATTTAAAAATGGGCAAAGAACAATGGTTCCCAGAGGCTAAGGGGAAGCGGGAATGAGGAGTTATTGTTTAATGAGTAGAGTTTCAGTTTGGGATGATGGATAAGCCTAGAGGTGGATAGTGTTGATGGTTGCATGACAGTGTGAATGTATTCAATGCCACTTACACTTGAAAATAGTAAAATAGTAAATTTTATGTTACATATATTTTACCACAGTAAAAAAACTAAAAAAAATTAAAATAAAATAAATTAGAAACATGAAACAGAGTACTTATTATGTGCCACTTTTCACAGATTACTTGAGTTGATCCTCTCAACAACCCTATGAAGCAGTCACTTTTATCATCATCCCCATTTTATGGATGAGAAATGGAGGCTCAGAGATGTCAAGTGTTTTGCCTTTGGAAATGAAGACAGCAAGTGGTAGAGCCCAGAGAGTCAGGCTCCGGGCTCAGTCCCCATAACCCTGTACCCCACACATCTTCCTTGCTGGCTAGCAGATGATGAACATGACCTGTGTTTGGGTGGGGTGAGGCAAATCAAGGAGAGGCCAGAACCAGGCCTCCTCCCAGCCACTGGCCTTAACTGCAGGCTTTTGACTCAGCACTCATGCCGAACAGATCAGGTGTGCCCTGTGCCAGGGCCTTCTGACTTTTACTGCTGGCGGCAGAGCATGTGAAAGAGGTGTAGCCCCAGACACCTTCACTGTCAACATAAAGGGACTCAGGGTCGGCCTCCCTAACGGGAGGGAAGAGGTTTCTTTAAACATTCTCCAAGAAAAGGCCTGAGGGATCATGTGCCCTTCCAAGATGTCTGGTGATTACCTGACCCCTCATTCAGCTACAAATCCATTGAAGTTTAAAGAAAAATGTAGTAAGTAATTCTGTAGGGTGAATCATTCACTAAACTACCTGCACAATCTGGATTTGGGGAAAATTCTTGAGTTGGAGATTTGAAAATGTTAATGTTTTACCAATGTGTATGGTGATTTTCCATATATTATTTATTAATAGTGTCCTGGTTTTTGATATAATAGTCTATTGAATTAATCAGTATTAATTCACAGTATCATGCCTTTAATATAGTAATATTTTTTTATTTTCTGTAATCTTGCTCTCTTTCTGGCTATAAAAGAGAACACTACCAACACAAGGGCTCTATATTATTATTTTTTTTTTTTTTTTTTTGAGATGAAGTCTGGTTCTGTCACCCAGGCTGGAGTGCAGTGGCATGATCTGGGCTCACTGCAACCTCCGCCTCTCAGGTTCAAGTGATTCTCTGGCCTCAGCATCCCGAGTAGTTGGGATTACAGGCACCCACCACCATGCCTGGCTAATTTTTTGTATTTTTGGTGGAGATGGGGTTTCACCATGTTAGTCTGGGTGTTCTCAAACTCCTGACCTCAAAGGATCCACCTGCCTCGGCCTCTCAAAGTGCTGGGATTACAGGCGTGAGCCACTGTGCCCAGTATTATTAATATTTATTGAGAGCTTACTACATGCAAGCTCTTTACGTGTATTAGTTCATTCTCACACCACCATTTTTACCTAACCTCTATGTGTTTACGAGAAAACACACAGAGCCTAAATAACCTATTCAATGTCAAGCAGCAAGTATGGGGAGAGCTGAGTGTCACACCCTGCTGTCCAGTCCAGATCCTTGCTGTAAACCAGCCTCATGACCTCAGGACATCCCCTCTTCACTCTTTGGGGCCCCTTTTCCTTATCTGTGAAATGAGAGAATTGGATCAGACATGTAAGATTTTCTTCCAGCTCAAACATGTCTATTTCCTTATTTCTGCATGCAAATGGTCCTCCACCAGGCCCTCCCAGGTGTATCCACCAGCACTCCCCTCCTGGATTTTTGGTGCCATCCACGCCATGGACCTGGGAAAGAGAGTCGGGCCTGGCTGAAACTGACCGTGCCCCTGAGCACTGGCCTGAATTGCAGGCCTTTGACTCAGCACTCGCTTACACCGGACAGATCAGGTGTCCTGGTGCTAGGTCCTTCTCCCGACTTTTACTGCTGGTGGCAGAGCACTTGACAGAGTGCTATCATTCTTTTGTCTGCCCCAAACAGCCTTTACTCTTCAACTGCACTCACCCTTCTACCTACCTAAATATCTCAACTGTCTTAACAAAATCTACCCACCCTCTGAAATGACCCAATTAAAGAAAGCAACAGATAAAAAGATTCAAGTTGATATTCTCATTGCACTTCCCTCTTTCATCTCCTGAATCACAGAATTTCTTCTCACTTGTGAATTTCCTAACAAGTCTAGGCAGTGGTGTGCTGGTAAATGTTTAACATGTAGTTCCAGGAAAAAAAAAAAAAGCTCTCTAATATGAATCATTTTCTGAGTTATTTAGTTTAACTATTCCCACCATGGCTGATGTCAAGCTACCAAGGCAAAGTCACTGAACACAAAGTTGAAAAGAGACGCAAGTAGGAGCTGGTGCCAGCATACCACTGAGTTTGTTTCATAGAATTATGTCCTCTGAAAGCCTATAGCCTAAAGCATTGCTCATTCATTTGTTCTTTAATTCATTCAATGAACTTCTTAAAAATTATAGAAATTGAACTGATATTTATTAAAATAGTTATTACAAATCAAAAGCCCTATTGGGCTTATTAGAAAGCATTATTTTTCCAGTACTTCCCCCAGAGGTTCCTTAGGACAAGAGAGGTGGAAGGGTGGTTCTTCTACTTTCAAATAATTGACTTACCCAAATCAGATGAGATTATTTTCTTCTCTTGGATTAGCAATTCTCATTAACATCCTAAATATTGGGAAAGGTGACATCAGAATATTCTGCTTTGACTGATATAAGGTCCAACCTGCTTTATTTTTTATTTTATTTTATTTTTTTTGAGACGGAGTCTCTCTCTGTCGCCCAGGCTGGAGTGCAGTGGCTCAATCTCGGCTCACTGCAAGCTCCGCCTCCCGGGTTCACGCCATTCGCCTGCCTCAGCTTCTCCGAGTAGCTGGGACTACAGGCGCCCGCCACCCAGCCTGGCCAATTTTTTGCATTTTTAGTAGAGACGGGGTTTCACCGTGGTCTCGATCTCCTGACCTCGTGATCCGCTCGCCTCAGCCTCCCAAAGTGCTGGGATTACAAGTGTGAGCCACCGCACCCGGCCAACCTGCTTTATTTTTGAAAGTTTACAAACCCAACGCAAAAAAACAGTCACTTCTGGAAAATGCTTACCTAGACATATACTTTCTATAATTCTTTTTCTCTACATTGTTATATTCAAGACAGATGTGGTATGTGAAGAGTATGAACTCTGAAGCCTGAATGCCTGGATTCTAATCACAGTTCCACCACTTAGTAGCTATGTGATCTTGGGCAAATTACTTAACCTCTCCATGTTTCGGTTTTCTCACTATAAAACAGGATTCATAATAACAGTAGTAGCTGTGGTGAGGGTTAAGTAAATATACATACATATATTTGTATGTTTGTATATAGCATATAGAAAGTTCCATGTAACTGTTAGCAGTTATGTGTCATCAAACATGATCAGGGTTTCTCAAATGTTGTTTAAGCATCTTTCCAACAAAACGGTGCAGTCCTTGAAGTCTTTTTGCAGTCCCTCCACAGTGCCTAGCGTATAGTATGACTTTAGTAAATTCCTATTGAATAAATAAAGTAATTAATTTATTGAATGCAACTGATCAATGCAAAACATCCTTGCCACAAAATATCCTTGCCACAAAAAAAAAATCATCCGGTCTGTCATCAGGATCTTAGGCACACTTTATGTCTCCATAACCCCTCCAAAGGTAGGGAAGGTGATCAAGAATAAGGGCATGGCTGGGCTCAGTGGCTCACGCCTGTAGTCCCAGCACTTTGGGAGGCTGAGACAGGTGGATCTCTTGAGGCCAGGAGTTCAACACCAGCCTGGCCAACACAGTGAAACCCCATCTCTACCAAAAAATACAAAAATTAGCCAGGCATGGTGGTGCACGCCTGTGGTCCCACTACTCGGGAGGCTGAGACACGAAAATCTCTTGAACCTGGGAGGCAGAGATCATGCCATTGTACTCCAGCCTGGGTGACAGAGTGAGACCCTGTCTCAAAAAAAAAAAGAAAGAAAAAGAATAAGGGCATGGAGTAATTTTCAGAGCTGTTAACATGTATTTATGTTCAAGAATGTTTATTTTATATAAGCAAGAAAAAATGAAAGCAACCTAAATGTTCATCAACAAGGGAAAGTTAATAAATTTTGATGTAACCATTAGATATTTATGTTTTCAGGAAGTATTTATTAACATGAAAAAAGTCCTAATTGTAATAAGTGAAAAAGCAGCATTTAGAGTTGTATAAACAGTATAATACCAGTGTCCATTCTTTACCAATGTGTTTGCATGAAGACAGAAATAAAGAGACTTACAATAAGTATACCACAATCATTAATAGCTGTCTCTGGTTGGTGGGATTTTGGTGATTTTTATATTTTTTTCTTCTTGATATATTTCTGTATTTTCTAGTTTTCCCTAAAATGATAAACAGAAAAGAATTGCTGTTAAGTGAAGGAATTGCTGTTAAAATAGAGACACTAATTCCAACTTTGGAATTACGTATCCACCCTGTCTGATGTTATTCACTGCCACCCATCCCCATCCCATTCCCAACCTCCCAAAGTGTCCCAAATCTGACATGATGGCATAATCTATGCATTGCAAATATGACACCATCATCCAGTTATTTGGAGACATTAATAATTACCTTAATTTTTCACACTCCTTTCTGGTATCTGGCATTGGGTAAATACAGTTAACCTCACGTAGACATATTTTCAGCTATTAAAAACTAACCACATTTGTGTTATCTCCTGCGCTTGAGGTGCCTGATACAAGGGAAGCATGATTGAATACCTTACTGATAAGGCTGAGCAAATATGTCTTTTGAAATAGGCTATAGGAAAAGCCCAGATTAGAGATGTGTGATGCACGTTAAAGTCTAGCTAAATTTGGGTAAAAGGTGGGTCTCGATTTAATGAAGTGCTCATTCTAGAATATTTGTTTTAAAAAGACCATTTCCATTACTTTCAAATCCAATGGACTTGAAGCATAATATTCTCTAAACGGAGGTAGCAAGTGCACAACAGGCCTCTGCTTTTAGGAATAGGTGAGAATTATTTATAACGAGCCGATCAGTCAACTATGATTTGGTCCCTCTGATGCATTTAAAAACAAATTATTCAAGATAATGAAAAAAGCAACTTATTCTCTTAAGTGGTGCAATTTTTTGCAATCTTATTTTTATTCTTAATTTGCTTACCTGCACCATTCCTCAAGGCGATCTCAGGCCAAAACCTATATAAAGTATCATAAATTTCAAACAACTGAGCTAAATCAATAGAGTTTTATAGGACATCTTAAAGAAAATGAAGAAAAGGCATCACTTAACTAAATGTAGCTGGAGAAATGCACAGAAGTTATTTCTGTCCAGGCTCCCTTGCTATGGATGCAGGAACCAGACAGTTCTATTTTCATTCACGAGGAGCATCTCAAAACCTGGGCACATCATGGGATACAATCAGCCCCAAGGAATAGGAAACAGGAGGGCAGCTTGGCAGCCCCTGAAATACTTTAGGAGAAGAAATTATTAATACCAAGGAATATTTTACCGTGGACCAAATTGTGTTCCCTCTGTTGGTGAGTCAATGATTTCATGGAAATAATTTATTTACATTACATTTGTTAATTGCCCCATTTACCTATTGGGCATTATTCTTCATGGCACATGTCACTAACATACATATTTGACTTTATTATTTTTATTTTGTCTGTCTCCCCCAGTCCGAATGCAATCCCCTTGAAGGAATGGACTTTTCTTTTTTTTCATTTTGGTTTTCGTTGGATGCATTTAGAACATGCCAGTACTTTGGAGGTGGACAACAGATATTTATTGAATGAATCAAGCTCCCTTGTACTCAAGGGGCATGTGTCTATGGTGAAGTAGGAAGAGCACTGGATTCAGAGTCCAAAGTAAGGAGCACTTTGCTTGGCTCACAGTAGACAATTGATGACCATTTTGGGAGTGGACAAATGGGTGGCTGGATGGATGGACAGATGCGTGAATGGATGAGTGGGTGATGGAGCAATGTTATAATGATAATTCTCTATCTGTAAAATAACAACTCATTAATAAAACTGAAAACAGTTGTGACAGCTTAGTTGCTCCGTAACTCCTTTTTTCTTCTTGTAGCTGATGTAGAGAAAGAAAAAACAGGGCGATGAAAATCCTAGCAGTGTAAAACAACGAAAGAAAGCATTTAATCTGCATAAATGAGAGGAGATAGGAATGTGGGCAGAGGTATCTGTTTTCACTCTGTCTTGTAGTGCTGCCAAGCCACGACAGTGTTTGAGCGGAGGCTGCAAGAGGCAGGGAAGTGGAGCAGGTAGATGGGCCGCTGGCTTCCAAGGAAAACCAGCCTTAGGTTTCACTCAGTGGCCTCCTTGAACTGAGAGGCATTAGAGGGTCAGGCAAGGTGATGACAGCCCTCCACAGTCATTGTGGTCTTGGGGGTCTCAGCTCTGGTCATTAAATCTCAAGGGTAGTCCAACCCAGGGTTCTTGTTCTTAATGTTGCTCTTCCTGCCACAGGAGACAAAGCCTTCGCTGAGCAGGCTGCCTTGCTGGGTCCTTGCAGAGCTTCCACACTTGCAATGTGGGTGGTGGCTAGCTCTGGCGTCTTCTGAGTGCAGCAGCATCTTCTCTGGGGTGGGGGGTGGGGTGGGCCAGGACGCCTCTGAGCATATCCACTTCAGATCCAGATAGCTGAAGTTGCTGGTGCTCTTGGAGACATCTCTGGTACTGGGAAGCAGAGGGGAAGGGAGATCATTATTAACCAGAGTGGGAGTGGGGGCCCTGGCGACCCGTCTGTATTGGTTGGCCACCACCCCTCTTCCTAGCGATGGTGTCCTAAGAGAACAAGCTAGGGGGAAAGAGCAGAAGAGAACCACAGGCCAGCAGTGGCGTGGGCCTGGGTCCTTTCAATAGAAACAATGGGTTTGCAAGGTGTCCCAGGGCCTGGGGACGCAGTCCCCGCTGAGGAACTCTGAAATACCCATTGGTAGCACACTGGAGCAACCTGGCTGAGAATGGAGTTTTTTCTCTACTGTCGTTGCCTTAGGCCTGTACCTAAGGTGCCCCAGAGCTGTGCCTAATGCTGAGATGTGCTTAAGAAAATCCCCTTGTTTGGGGCCCTTGGCGCATGCTTCCTTATTAATTGGTTCAAGAAGCAAACTCTCTTCCTACCCATAAGAGACCGTCAGGCTCCCCTGGGCACCAGCCATCAGTACTGTGCATGTGGATTGCTCTAAATATCCATTGCTGCAGGGCCTGCAGGAGGCCAGACTGCAGACAACCTTGAAAACCAAGCCCTGGCATAGGGGCTGCCGGGAAACCCCAAATATGCCTTTTTCCCAGAGCTCAGCTAACACAAACTCTCCTGTGTTCAGAGGTGACATTCCTGCTTCTGTCCATAGGAATGGTAAGGCTGCACAGATGCCCTAAAATACAGAAAGGATGAGAGAACAGCACTGAGCTTGGCGGGTTTCCCACCTGTAATTGACATGGAAACTATACCTCTTAATCTCCAACAGGCAAAACAACTCCTGCTGCCATGTGCAAGATCTGTGGCTCCAGCTGTAATTACTTCCTCCATGCCTTTTTATTGTTGTTGTCCCAAGGAACAGTTCATGGAAATGAATGTGCCACCCTAACTTCCACAGAGTCACCTCTGTTATTGAGTGTCTTAGGTGCTCAAATCTTGACCCCTGGGAGCAGAGGCCAGCACCATGGTAAACCAGGCAAGGTAAATGGAGGGGAGGAATGAATTGAGGAAGAGATCTGGAAACTGCTTTCAAGGGAAGCCTGAGTATAGTTTCATGCCTAACTAAACTCATTCTTCTGTCAGTGCTGCTGAAACCCAGAAAAAGATGAGAAGGCCAACAGCAGGTTCCAGAGAGAGGCAGCTGGGGCTAACCTGAGCTCGCGGCAGGGGTGAGGGAGGCTCTTGACCACATCACTGGGTACCCCCTACCCCGTAAGAGGACAGGGGTCCATGTACTAGACTCAAATGTGGGAGTTTTGCGTTCCAGCTACCAATGGGGAACGGACCCAGGTCTCTCTGAGGGTGTGGGTGATCATGCGGCCTCCTCATTCTTCCCTTCCCACTGCTCACTCTGAGGTTCAGTAGAAGTGGTATATGGAGGTTACCCTATCACAAGCTCAGCCACGCTTCTCTCCAACCTCATACACAGCCCACCCCACCAGGATCCAAGCTGGCTGGGTCCCATAACACTAGCCACCATTCACTGATGTGATCCAAGTGCCTAGAACAATCCCTGGCACATAGTAGGTTCTTAATAAGTAGTTGCTGAATACATGTACCTATTGAACTCTTCCTATACGCCCGACACTATGCTGAAAGCTTTACAATTATTATTCCATTTATTTTTCACAAGAATCTTGTGAGGTAAATATCACCTCATTTTCAGATGAGGAAACCAAAGCTCAGAGATGTTGAACAAAGTATTCAAGGTCCCACTGCCTGGTGTAACAGGAAGTTAAACCTGTCTCCCACCCTCCTCCCTGCCATCTCCAAAAGCTGAGCTCCTAAACACAGCATTTTTCTGCTTTTCTCTCCCATTATTCGAGGCCAGAAACAGGAACCAGAACACGCAAAGGAAAGAGGTACAGAAAGTGAGCTGGATTTTCACACCTCCAGCCCTGGCGATGGGCTCTTGGAGCTGGGCCAGGTGCCTGGAGGAGGCAAGTCTCCTGCAAGTCTCCAGCTAAGTGGCCCATTGCCTTGAGATTCTACCCATCAGGATGTTCCCCTCCCTCCTCTCTGACTCTTGGCCACATCTTTCAGGAGAATAGGGTTGGGAGGGATGGTGCATGGAAGTACAATTTCAAAGTATGGTTCTTAGGTGAGGATAATGTCACAGATCACACCTCATCATTTCATTTACAGGTTTCTTTGTTTATCCAAGATGGGTGCGTACAGCTGCCGTTAAAGCTGGGTCACTAAGTCCTTTACTATGAATAATCTCACTGTGTGTGTGTGTGTGTGTGCGCGTGTTCCTTCAGAGTAGCTTAGCTGAATCCACCTGGAATTATGCCAGCAGAGCTTTTAAGCATATTTCTCTGTGGAGCAAGTTGCTTCAGCATGTATAGCAGGTGACACCTATGGGTGGGAATGTTCTACAAGGAGAAGACGCTGCACCTCCTGGTACTTTTCCACTGTGAGACTCTAAGAAATCAAGCCCCTCTTCAGTCTCAGGAAACCTACTCATGATCCAGTCTATGGGCATTAATGGGCTGGATAATCCCAAAAAAGCATATGGATCAGGAGGGAACTGGAAATGGAGCATTCCCAGAAGGCGCTCAGTTTATCAGTATCATTCAGTCAGCCAGATGGCCTGAGGGAGCATCCTATGAGAGGTGTGGAAAGTATGAAATTGCAGCAGACCCCAACCTCCCTATCCCATCATCCAGTTAGGGAGATGCCCTGTGCATATCCAGCGAGCCACCCAGGCAGGGATAGGTGTCAAATAAACCCCACAGGCCATGAGGACTAGGAGTGCTCAGGGGCTGGAGAGGCTCTCCAAGGGCTAGGCTTTCTGGAAAAGCTTAGAGAAGAGGTGGAAAACACCCAATGCCTTGCGAGATGGCTCAGAGAGGTGGAGAAGGGAGGAGCCCCAGGAGAGGTGGGGACACTTTGTGCGTGTATGACAGGAGCACACTCGTCCCAGCCCAGTGACTAAGGCTCAGATTCTGCAGACTCAGCAGGGCAGCTGTTGGGCATGCAGCCATTCCTGCTTGCTCCTCCATGGCATGGTGCACCCAGAGCTGCCTCACAGGCTGCTGAGTTATGTCTTTTAAGCCAACACTTGGCTTCTGCCCTGAGCTAAGCTTCTGACTGGCTTTGTGAAGGATTACCATGGTATTTCCAATCCTTCACACAGCATCTTTGTGATCCAAACCAAAAGTGCTTTTGGCTCAAGTCTCGCAGGTTCCCAAACCCACCCATCACTAGTATTCTTACTTCTTCTCTGAGCATCTCAAATTTGCATTTTCTTTTCTGTGTCATTCGCTACTGCCTCACCCCAGGCACTATCCCCTGCAGGGCTCACCACATTTAGATTACTATGTCCTCTCCCAGCTCCCCAGCTTGTCTTCATAAGAAACTCGTTCACTAAAAGATTTGAAAATGTGCACACCCGTTGACCCATTAATTCCATTTTTCAAAATTTATCGATGACTAACTTTTCTCTTCTACTCATTCTTTTGTTTGTTCATTCAGTGTGGACCAGGAGACTTGCTAAGTGCTAGGGCTACACAATGATGAACAAGCCGGAAACTCAAGGCCCTGACAGAGCTTATAGTCTAGGTCATTTGTTTGTTTTTCATATATATATATATATATATATATGCCCTTGGGCAAGACACATCTGTCATGCTCTAAGAGAGAGTATGCAGTCACTGTGTCATACCATAAAATAAAAGCCCATTGACCACACCGCAGACACAAAATGACAGTTGCAGAGGGAATAAGAAGGAAAACTGTTTCAGGTTAGGTTTTCAAACAGTGTGCCACACCCCAAGAGCCTCAGGGGTGGGCCGGAACTGGGTGGGATGCGGGCACTGGCAGAAAGAGGAAGAGACACTTCATTTGTGTATCACCTGAGGGACTCTCTTGTTCTCAGCACCCCCCTGCCCCACCTCTCCAACCAAGCAGTTCTTCATCATTTTCTCCACGGCACTCGAGGGCTTCTTAGTAAGATCTATTACTATTTGAACAGAATGTTCTGTGACTGAAAAAGTTTGAAACCACTAGTTGTCTCAAGGTTCTTAAAGTGCTTCTATATTTAGTCTGGAAATCTTCCAGACTAGAAGATTTCCCGCCCCCCGCTGCCCCAATTCCCTTTAAATTCTCTAGCTTTATATGTTTCATTAATGGGCTTTAATGATACCTGATACATGTTGGGTGTGTAATTAATGGGCAATACTATATGGACATGGACATGGTAAGTAACAAAATCTCATCAACCGTGCAAACATGCTAGACACTCAAAGTCCTCAAACAATTCTGCTCAATATCTAGCAGAGGGGAAAACTAGCTGAGTTAGGAACACATTAAAAACAACAAAAATGTTAGCAGTTTTAACAATTCGACATGCATCCTAGATGGTGTTATTTGGCATTTTATGTACTATTTGCTAAGTTTCCACAATGTGCTAGATAGCAATCTCTCTGCTCTGATTCTTGAGCCAATAGATTTTATATCCACACTTTCATCATTCACATACCACCATTGTGATTTTTTTATCTGAAGGCCACTTGTACGACTATATATTTAATTTAAACAGTTATTTTGTATTTAAATAAATTTATTTTAAAAGAAAACTTTTTATCACTACCTATAAATAGAAGACCAAAAACATTTTCCATAATAGAAGGTAACTGTAACAAATTCACAATGATGAAAACAATAATTTTTTTGTGTAGCATTTACTATCCCCTTTGGTTTCACCAGGGATATGGGCACTGTATTTTGGGAAACGTTTGAGCTCATACCATCACAGTATTCAGCTAAGAAATTAAAAGTAGGTGTCGTTTGTCTTTGTTCCCTCCACCTCATCCTACAAAACCCCTGCTCCCACACACCCACATCCCCACTCCCCTCTAAGCATTCCCTTGCTCTAAGCTAGCCCACAACTAGTCATTGATAAGGTATTAAACTATCACCTTATCATTTTTGCATATGGATAAGAGACGAATTTTTCAGAACTCAAATATCAGATCTTTATTGGAATTTTGGATATAACGCAAGAGAATTATATCATTTAATTCAAAGCACATACAACAGGTGATCGACTAACCACTCCTACTCATAAACCAGTCCTCATGCGTCTCCACAGGCTCATTTTTAGATTTCCCCCAAAACACAGAAATTTGCCCAAGAATGGATTAAAGGCTTTAGGGTCAGACAGATAATGGTATTTTCAGATTGTGATGACATTCTAGAAAAAAAAAATATGGCTCAATCATTTCATTAGCCTGTACCTTATTGTAACCACATCTATAGCTACCCCCAACCCACCCCGGAGAGCAGGAGGGGAAGCTGGTCATGGAGACTGGAGATTGAATTTACATCAGTGGTGAGGTTGTCATGCATTGTTCTCTCTTACGTTCTGAAAGTCTTTCCTCCCTGGCTGTTCATTAGGAAATCCTCCTCCCAAGGGGCTTTGGGAGCATGTGGCATGTCAGATTTTCCAGGAAGCAGACTCTGAAATAAGATTGTGTCCAGGGGGCCTATTGGAAAGTTGTCCAATAGGAACCACACCTGTGAGTTAATGCGGGCAGCAGCATTGGGCTGCAGGAGAGGCTGAACTGGGCTGCAGTCACAGCAGAGGCCTCAGCCAGCCACACAGGGGTTGGGATGGCCCCTAGAACTGGCCCAACTGAGGCAAGGGGGTCCAGCCTTTGTATCCCCCACAGTGGCCAGTCATTGAATGCAAGATACCCCCAGGAGGGGTCATATCCTTGAGCAAGGCAGCCCTCTTTGGCCAAAGGCCAAGAGGTTCCGCTGTAAGCCACCAGCAGGCAGTGCTCCTGGTAGCTGAGGGAATGATGCCTTGGTCCTGAAGGAGAATCTGGGTAGAGCCCCACAGCATCCACTGCAAGAGTAAACCCACTAGCGCCTGGCTCCCGGGACCCTCCAAGTAGTGGCAACATCAATAAACCATACGGCCTGATTTCTAGGCAGCACCTCACAGTGACAAATGATGGATCAGTAGGCCTGCTGGCTGCAAGAGAAGCTGAGAGGCAGGTAGTGTTGGTGTGTATGTGGGGGTAGGGCAAGGGAGCAGAACACCCCTCGTGGACCTTGATATTGTGCTCTACCCTTCTGCATTCATCCCTCCTCCCCTGAAAAAGTCCTGGGCAGGAAACAAATGTGGTCTTGATGCCTATTGGGCCATCAATCTTGAGATACAGCATTCAATTTCAAAGTTATTTGACCAAAGCCAAGTTACATATCTTGAAGGAAGCTGGCTTTGCAGAGAGACAAGGGCGTTTGAAAGCATGAACTGGGGTGAACCTTATAAGCAAAAATCTCAGAAGTCCTTGGTTGCCAACAGTTAGCCAAGCATTTGCTGGACTTGCTTTGTTTCCTGGGCTTATGGAAATTTTACGTACAGGTAGAGCTGCCCATGCAAAAGCCTGGGAAGTAACCCTGGGGGAGAAGAGTGGCTCACACTGCAGATTTCCTCCCCGGTCTGCTTTCTTCCCCTAAAGCCAGACCATGCAGGAGAGTGATAAAGCCAAGGTCATGGCTTGTCTCCATTCATTTTTCTCTTTTTGGGAAACGTGGAGGAGCCTGGAGCATTTCTCCTTCCACATCTCCTTAAATGGGTCTGACTCAGGTAGAGAGGAAACCATCATCATTGTGTAGGAAGACAGAGGTGGGAGTGACGGGGCTTCCATAGTTACCATTTGCTGAACGCTTAGTGTGCTCAGCACCATGCTGGGTCTGCATGTATCTTCACATTTAATCCTTACCAGCACCCGCAGAGGTAGATCAGATTATTCTCTTTTTCCCTAGGTGAATCGAAGATCAAAGAAATCAAGTAATTTGCCACAAACTCACAGGCAACCACCTACTGAAAGGCAAAATTGGGACTGAAACCCAGGCCTGCCTGGCTCCAGCCCATTTCTGTTGATGGTTAAGAAGCCCCTCCCAGCACTTTAGGAGGCCAAGGCAGGTGATCACCTGAGGTCAAGAGTTCGAGACTAGCCTGGCC